>NC_040044.1:9510992-9810992 GCF_003713205.1 Coffea eugenioides
GGCCTTTTGACTTAATTGCATCCGTTACTATATAACAAAACACCAGCCTTGGCGTGAGTTTGTCTCCATGTCCTTGTCTCACAAAGCCACCATGACAGCTAAATCCTTAAGATCAATAAGAAGAAAAAGAAGAGATAGAGAGAAAAGAGGAGAGAAAGACATTAAACAGGCGAGAGAAGATTTCATGACTTTCTATGCGTTTATGAATGAGAGAGTGTGCGTGATTTTGTTAAAGGAAACTTGCTGATAGCTTGGAGTTGCAAGGAAATAAGAAAATCGCAAGATTTAAGTTTCATTATTTAACGGTTTTGAGTGCCCTAAAAACTTTTGATATTCTATTTTGACCAACTAATTCAAGAAATTATAAATTGGACCATAGATATTTAAAAAAATATGTTTCTAGCCCTAATTTCTGGAATTTTTTGAAAATCAATTATTTGCATTAATTATAAACTCATCAAATAAGTTGAGTCAATGGTAATTTATATATGTTTTATTTTGTGAATAATTAAAACATATTTGTAACATGATGATATCATCCGATTAGATTCCGACTCAATCGATAGAATTCATTGATCTCGAATCTCTGATTTTAGCTAAGTCAATGTCCGATTTGAGTTTAAAAACATAACCACAAAGTAAAATAGCAGTGAGAGTACATAGAGTGTGAAAAGATCTTTTACCAAATGAGAGCATTGATTATTTATAGCGAATCAAATAGAACCCATTGCTAAGCAACGTTGTAGAATTCAGAAACATGGTAGAGGCGGTTGCCTAAAGGTTGGCACCCATGATTTGACTAAAAAAAAAAAGTAAGATCCAAATCACATTTGATAAAATCAATTTTAAAATCATGTTTGAGTCCTATGAATCTCGAACAAATGAGGTTACCTCTTGTAAGTTTGAATAAAAATTGCCCCAACAATTTTCCCGGTAGGTAACAATAGTCTTCATCAGGGCATGTCACATATGGCAATATGTGTCGAATTCGTACAGTGTCATGGTCTCGAATTGACATGTAATGCGGTACAGCTACATCTGTCATTAGGACGAGCTTGAGGCAATGACTAGGATGATGGGGCATGTGTAATTACCATAGTTATTAAATCTGGTCCGGCTTTTGGGGTTCTCACGGGATTCGGGTTAGTTTATTACCACAAAAGTCTTAACTTGCTTGGTAAAAAAGACCAAACCTTGCTCGGGGTAGTGGGTTCTAAGTTTAGGCCTAGTAGCAGCTGCCCTGTTTGGGGGTTCAGTCCCACATCGGGGTTGTTAGGGGGATTGGGGTAGTATATTAGTTCCCTGTGAGACCTCAAAAGTTACCGGCTTTTGGGGTTCTCACGGGATTCGGGTTAGTTTATTACCACAAAAGTCTTAACTTGCTTGGTAAAAAATTAAATCTGGTCCGGCCCTGTGGTTCGACCGATCAACCCGATGAACCGATCATTAAATCAGACTGATTCTCTGATTAGATCGTTTTTGCAAGTGAATCGTTGACTTTTCAACGGACTGATGATTCAGTCGGATTAAACCGAAAACCCGGCCGGTTTTGTGGGCAAACAAGTTTTGAGGAAAAAAAGCTTTTCCAAGCCTATGCTCGGATTCAAACCCAAGACCAAGGGTCTTGTTTGTGCGTCACTCATCACCAGGCCACTTTGTAACTTGTTAAATAATGGTCATTCTTATGCTATATGAATGTTTTGCTAATTTTATCTTCTTTTTTTTTTTGTAATTCTCCAAAACAAATTTATTTGGAATCTTTTAATAAAACTTATGACCCCTATATTCTATAAATTATAAAATAGATTTCAAAAATAACATATTACATAATTTATTTTAAAGACAACTATTGTTTTTTAATATTTTTTTGCACTTAAAATTTGTAAATAACCTAGATAATTACAGTAAACATATACACTTGAAGTTTGGTAGATTACTAATTAAATTTATGTTTTGCTGATTCTTATGTGAATTAAATATTCTATAGCAAATTAAATTAAATGAATATTTGTTATGATATTATTTATTACAATTTATATCATATATCCTATATCAAAATTTATAAGATATAATATTTAAATATATTTAGTGATCCACTGATTCAACCACTCACCCACCGATTGAACCAGTGACTCGTTGACCCACTTCCTTCGCCGGTCTCCTCCCCGGACCGAGTTTAATAACTATGGTAATTACAATCATAAGTCAACAAAAATTTCCCTCAACCTTCTTGTAGTTTTTTTTTTTACCGTCAAGCCAATCACAAATTAGCCTAATTGAATTTGCATGACATATGATTCAATTGCATGTCTGACCTTGAGTGAGGATCGACATTGACAAATGGGATGGTACAATTTTGAAAAAGAAAACTAACGAAATTCTGTAATTATGGCCAAAATCAAGATAGAACACAAGAGGAGGTTAGTTAGTGTGATTTGATAAACACGTACAACAATTTGATATGTGATTTGCCCTCAGGGGCTTGGTCTGGTGGTTGAGGGTGCTGAAGATGGGGCTTCAGGTCCCTGGTTCGAACCTTGCTGCCAGCAAGTTGTTGAGGGTGGTGAATAGTCTGCGGGGTCCACTCCCTGCGGGACACACCTAAAAAAAAAAAAAAAAAAAAAAAAAAATTTGATATGTGGTCTTGTGTTGATCTAAATCTAAGGAAGTTAATACCAAACGTCACCATTCATATATTGACAAAGTTTAAGTGCGATTAGATTAGTTGGCAACTGCAACAATAATACTACTCTATGCCTTTCTTTCAAACCACTAAAGTAAGGGGAAACTAGCTAGATTTCCACCTCACATAACTACAAAGCTTAATTTCAAATCTTGTCAAATCATGACTAACAACACATTTTCTTCCCTCTTAACAAAAGAAAAGGTATAATGTCACTGGGCCAAAGGCCCAATGGTCACAATCAAACCTTTTTAGAATAGGTTACATTAGATTATAGGAATTCTATTGTTAGAACAAAAAAAAAACAAAAGAAAAGGTATAATGTCAAAAGGATCGATCACAATAATGTTTTGATATCTCTAACCACAATGTCCACCGGTGTCCATCTTGGTTGATTTTGTCAGCAACAACACTTGCACAATCTGAGGCAGGAAGCTTGGATGGCTGCCTGAGTATTAGTATTGTTCTAGTGCAAAAAGTAAACTGCTCTGTGCAAATGCTTCGAGCAAGGCTCCTTTGCTCTAAAAGGAATAGCTGACCCAAGTAGCTACAAGCATCCCAAGGTTTGATTCCAGCCACCATTCCAAGTCCAGATTTTCTTCTACATTGATCCAAAGCTGCATCAGTATTTATTGCTGTAGGAAATCAAAGACGAGCAAAATCAGGTTACCTTGCACCGAAGCTTTGGTTGCAGCGAATTTTTCAAATTCAATATTCCAGCTGAATCACATGCTCTTGGTCGGGTGTGAATCATAGTGGAAATCACACACTTTTCACAATCCAAATCCTAGGCTATATTTTTTTAGTTCTTCTATTTTCTAGAGGATGAAAAAACTGAAAGAAGGACTCGAAAGCTCACTTTTCTTCTAGCTTTTTCTATCGATTCTTATAGAGACATTTGTCGGTCTCTATTCCTTTTCTTTTTCGGTGACGCGGTGGAAAAGGTTACCTGTTTACTCCTTTTCCTTTCTTTTTGTTTTGTTTCTACTTTCAGGTAGAAACCGAGTTGGACAACCCATCATGGGCGTCCACCTATTTTTCCCACAATTGCGATGATCTAATTCATTTTGGGATCTAACTTGTTGTTTGCCTTGAGGGATTTTTTTTTTTGTTTTTCGGGTTTTCTATCAAGTCCTCCTCCCATGATCCTTGTCCTTACTAGGCCTCCATGAATTCTACCCTTCTTCCACAGCTTTCTTGGATATGATGATATACATCCTTCTTAGCTTTCTGGTTAAGAATTGAGATTCCATTCATTTCTCTCTGTAAGTATTTTTTTTTCTTTCTACTTACAGATTTCTCTCTGTAAGTAGATTGTTGAGAAATAGGTATTTGGTCACAAATAAATTGTTGTACCTTTTATAAAACAAGAAATCTGTGACCCAAAAGTATTTTGGAATAGATTGTAGCATATACGTTAAATCTTCTGAGTTTTGAAGTTGGGAAGAAAAATTAGCTTCAAGAGTAAAATTAAAGAAAAATGCTGAGGTAATACCAATTTATACCAAATTGGATGTAATGGCTCAGCTAATTAAAGGTTATAAATATGCATATAAATATATGCCTTTTTTTTTTTTGTCTTTTTGATAAAGTATAATCAAATTGCTCAACAACCAGAATAAAACGTGCCTTACCAAGATAGGATCAAGCTTCTCTTGACCTAACTAATTAAACCAGCCTTATAACCCAAGAAACAACATCATCATCTTCTACTATTTCCACTCAAAGGCGTGGTCCTCAGTTTGGTTAAAAATCTCAGACAGCTCAAGCATCTATCTTTACAAGTGCAGGTGTGACATCAAAGGCGTGGTTTCTGAAGTTAAAACCCCAGAGTTACGTACCTAGACACTAACCTTTCCTTAAGTTGTGGAATAATTGTGTACATCACCCCTTCATATTCTTGAAATTAACATTAGCTTCCTCCCAATTATGTATAATTCTGTTTTACTACTCCCGCTGTCCCATATTTTTTTGTCACTTTTTTGAAAATCCTAACTTTTTAACAAAAGTGTTTTGACTATGATGTTTATATTTTTCTTCAAAATTCAAATTTCAATTTGAATATAATATACATATGAATAAAAGTAGAAATAATATTGAGAACAGAAACTAAAGATGGTTTTAACTTTTACAACATAACAAATATTTTAGAACTTTTGAAAATGAAAAGCATAACACTTTTTACGAAGGGAGTAGATCCTAATCCAATTTATTTTCAAAAATGACTTCTTCATTTTTTTTTTTTTTTCGAAACGATATTAGAACTATATTGATCATCAGTTAAACTTTACATTTGGGGCAAAGGCCCCTCATTTCTTTACAAAAGTGCTCAACAGCACAGAGGATTGAACCATTCCTCATCATGAATAATGCCTAATGCATAGTCTCCAACTTTAATGCTAATATGATTATCAACTTTAGAAATTGCACAAAACGAGCACATACGAAACAGAGCTTTCAGGCTTAGAATATCATCAACTAGAGTATTCAGTTTGATATTGGAAGCTCTTCCGGAACAGATTTGCTGAATGAGTTGCTTGTTGCAGCTCTGTATGATGACTTTCCTCCAGCCTTTGACTACTAACTTACTCATAGCTAGCTTGATAGCCTCAGCTTCGTCCAATTGTGGACAGTTGTAGCTTCTTTCATGCATTGCCCAAGCCGCCACCACCACATTTCCTTTTGACATAGCAGTCACCCCTATTCCCACCTCATTACTGTTCGGGTTCCTTAGAGCTGCAATCTTCACTTGGACCACCTCTGCATCCTCTACTTCTACTCCTTGAAACTGGTTTGCAGCTGTTTCTACTGTGCTCAATTGCTCTTTGTCTTTGTACACTTCACAAAACTCTATCCACTCCTCTTGAGCTGTCTGAATTGTTTTCAAGGCATGCCTTTGGTTGTTGTTGAATTCCCACTCATTCCTACTTTTCCATATTTGCCATAAGATATTCACCGTTAGACCCAGATGTTCATCACCAGCCTGTCTAGATCTGGCTCCTGCAATTTCATTCCACCAGTCCTTGAAACAGCCTTGTTTCTCCCTAGCCCCCTCCCATTGCACTGGAGCTATCTGCCATACTTGCTTGGCCTGTCTGCAGTTCAAGAGTGCATGGTCCACAGTTTCCACCCCCTCCCCACAGACTTTACAGATGGGATCTCCTTTTTGCGTTCTACTAAAGATTACTTCATTGACTGGGAGAGCATTGTTTATGCATTTCCACATGAAGGTCTTCAGTTTGTGCTTGATGTTTAATTTCCAAAGGCAAGTCCACATCTGCTTTGATGAACTGTGTCGGCTTGTACCTGCTCCATCATAACCATTCCTTTCCCGGATTTCCTTTTCTTTCATTAGAACCTTGTAGCCCGTGTTCACTGTGTATTGCCCCGTTGGAGAATGTATCCAGAAATTGCTATCTTCCTTTCCTGCTAAACTGATGGGAATGCTTAAGATCTTTTCTGCATCCCTTCCATTGAACGTTCGGAGCACTACCACTCTATTCCATCTCCTATGAGTGATTAAGTCCTGAACTTTCTGCACTTTGCATTCTGGAGGTTTAGTTGTTGAGGGTCTTCCCTCTTTGTTTCCTACTATCCACTTATCCTCCCAAATATCAGTGCTAAGGCCATTTCCAATTTTCTTCCAGGTGCCATCCTCCACCTGCTGCGTAGCTCCCCTTAGGCTCTGCCAGATCCAGGAAGCATTCTGAGGGCACTTGCTCTTGAAAATGGAACCAGTAGGATAGTATTTGGCTTTCAGGACCTTGGAGGCAAGCAGATTTGGATTAACAAGCATTCTCCATATCTGTTTGCCTAGCAAAGCTCTGTTGAAGTTGACCAAATCTTTGAAACCAAGTCCTCCCTGGTTCTTTGCTTGAGTTATTCTCTTCCATGAGCATAAATGCATCTTATCCTTTCCATCATTGTCTCCCCACCAGTACCTTGCCATCATTGCACTCAGTTCCTTGCATAGTTTCAGAGGCAATTTGAAGCATGACATAGCATATGTAGGCATTGCTTGAGTCACAGCTTTTAATAAGACCTCCTTCCCTGCTTGGCTTAATAACTTCTGCTTCCAGCTTCCCAAATGCTTGTTCATATTGTCTCTGATGAAACCAAAGATTTGGTCCTTCGTTCTTGTTATCACCATTGGAAGACCCAGGTACTTGCCTTGGTTGACCATTTGGATATTTCCCAATCTGCAGCATACTTCTATTTTTTTGCTATGTTCCATGTTTTTGCTGAAGAAGACAGAAGACTTCTCAAGGTTGATCACCTGTCCCGAGCTCCTTTCATAGGCCTCCAGGATCCTCCTTAGCTCCTCTGCATGCTTGGTGTCTGCCTTACAAAATATTAATGAGTCATCTGCAAAAAAGAGATGTGTTAGTCTAGGTCCATTCCTACTGATTTTGAGCCCAGTAAACTGCTTGTTCTCTTCAGCACTGTCCAGCAGGTTTGAGAATCCTTCTGAGCACAGTAGGAAGAGGTATGGAGAAAGGGGGTCACCCTGTCTTATGCCTCTTTCTGGTACAACAAACTCTTTCACCTCACCATTTATATTGAATGAGTAACAGACAGATTCAACACATTTCATGATCCATCTAATCCATCTACTGCTAAAGCCCATTTTTTGCATTATGTCCCTCAAAAATTTCCACTCCACTCTATCGTAAGCTTTAGACATGTCTAGCTTAACAGCCATGTATCCCTCCTTCCCATATCTTTTGTTTTTCAGAAAATGCAAGTATTCATGGGCTATGATGACATTGTCTAAGATTTGCCTACCGGGAATGAAAGCAGATTGGGTTTTACTGATGCAAAAATTTAGCACCCCTTTTAGCCTATTAGCTAATATTTTGGAAATCACTTTATATAAAACGTTACACAAGCTAATAGGCCTATAATGCTTCAGGTTTACAGGATCTTTAACTTTGGGTATAAGGGAGATTAAAGTATGATTCAGAGCTCTAGGCAAGGAATTGGAATGAAAAAAACTTTGCACAGCCTAGATAACATCATATTTGACAATACACCAGAATTTCTGGAAAAAAATGGGTGACATACCATCCATACCAGGTGCAGTATCAGGAGACATAGAAAAAAGAGCGGATCTGATTTCTTCTTCATCCACACCTCTAGTCAGTTGATCATTCATGCTCGCAGTAATGGTGGGTGGAATGCCTCTAAGAATCTCCTCAGTACTACCATTCCCCTTGCTAGTGAACAGCTGTCTGTAGAAATCTGCAACTTCCTTACCCAACTCCTGTTCATTCTCAGTCCAGGAACCATCCTCTCTCTGTAAATTCAGCATTCTATTCCTCCTCCTCCTTCCCTTCACATGAGCATGAAAGAATTTAGTGTTTTTATCCCCCTCCTTTATCCAGTTAATTCTTGCTTTCTGGTGCCAGAACAGTTCCTCCTCCTTGTACGCCACCTTCAATTGATTTTTCAGGTCCACTATTTCTCTTCTACTTTCCATATGAGTATTATACTGAAGCTTCTCCAGCTGAGATTTGAGCTGATCAATTTTCTTTTTGGCATTACAGTTGGAGTTGTTCTTCCACTTTAATAACTCAATCCTGCAGTTTCTGATTTTGCACTTGATCCGGAACATTCTTGATCCCTCAAAAACTTGGTCCCATGCATTTCTGATCACATCCTGGACACCTTCTTTCTTCAGCCATCTCCTGTCAAAGAAAAACCTTTTTTTTTTCCTCTGCCTCTCCTCTGGCTTTGTATCTATCATCAGCATACTATGATCTGACGCGAAGGTATCCACATGTGTGCATTTTACTTTTTCAAAAACTAAGGACCAGTCTAAGCTACATAAGCCTCTATCCAGGCGCTCTCTGACCTCCCCTATCTCCTCCCAATTGTTGCTCCAGGTCCAGGGGTTCCCCTCAAAACCAATGTCCACCAGCTGGTTGTCATTTATAAAATTTTTGAAATCAGAGAAACTCTTCTCCTCCCTCCATCTACCCCCCACTTCTCCTCATTTGAGAGGATATCATTGAGACTTCTTCATTTTGGACTCGTTAAAAAGCCATATACTACTAGTGGCCAAAAAAAACAGAATCACAAAAAAACAAATGATTAAACGGATTTCAAAAGTGAACGACACGAGGTCGTATCGACAAGGGTAAACAAATCGAAAACAATTGGAAACGACGTAGTTCCCTATCCAAAGCCAGCTCCTATATCTATTGTCGTCGACTCGATACTTGGGTCGCTTGCGGTGCTCTGCAAAGGCTTTTTCCTGCTTTGCTTTCGACTTTTCCTTTTCCATTATGGGGAAGAAAGAGCTGCTGAAGTCTGCGCCATGGAGGGTGGAGGAAGAAGAAGACGATAAATTCAAAGACGCCAAGCTAAAAGTCACCAATCAGCCCGGTTCAACTCCTATTATGCACGTCCCCGGCAAGAAGCTTTCCAAGTCCAAAAACGGCGTCGCTGATGACGGTGATGATTCACTCACTGAAATGGACCCTGAACTTCGTTACAGCTTCCAGCGTAATTTCCAGGTTAGCCCATTTATTAGAAATTCCTTTTTGAAGACCCTTTACAATTTCCTGCTGTTAGGAGCTGTGTTTGTTTGTGAGTTTGGGGTTAAGTTTTTTTTTTCCTATTTTTGGCTGTAAATAGTGGCAAATTTTGTGCTTTTTGCTAACCGGTTTGAAATTCTTTGCCTTTTTTTTTTTTTGGGGGGGGGGGGGGGGGGGGGAATGATTTTTTCCCCTGGAGTCTACAACTTTTACTGCATTCGGTGCATGTGTTTGCCTATTTAATGGGGATACATTTTATTTGTTTATTTATCTATTTCTGTGATTAGTGGCGAATTTTTTGTTCTCGGTGACCCATTTGATTTTGCTTGCTCTTTGGGGATAAAACATTATAATTTTTGCTGGAGCGTAAGAATTTTAGTGCATTAAGAAAATCTGATGCGTGCTTTGTAGCGGAATAAGTCATTTTTTGGTTATTAGTGATAACGCTTGTGTTTTGAAGAGGGCACCTGATGAAATTTTCACATCTGTTGTCCCAGTCTTAATTTATCATAACTCTTCTGGTTGTTGGTGGGTTGTATTTTTGGGATTGGGCAGAAAAAATCAAGCCTAGTTTTAGTTGGTGCTCTTGGTTTATTTCTTACAGAATTTGAGTACTGGTGCTCTGGTAAAGAGAGGGTTAGGGCAGCAGGAAAACTTGTGGTGCTCTGGTAAAGAGGGTTAGGGCAGCAGGAAAACTTGTGTACCCGTTCACATAACAAATATACCAGTTTTACCTTAGCTTGATTGTATCTTCCCCATTCTTTTCAACCTTATGGCATTGTTGGTGTCCCTAATATGTACGTCAGCAAGGGGAATTCAAGCAGCAGCCCTTGCCCTAGCGAGGCAGTTCTATGCTAGCTGTTTAAGGTGATATAAAGTTTGTTAGTGAGCCTTAATGCACTTCTTTTTCTTTTGATCAGTTGAGTCACTCCTGATAATCTGGTCCCCATCATGCTCTGTTGAGCTTCTGGGACGGGGCTTGGAGTTCTTTCCTTCCCTCCTGCTGCCGAAAGTAACCTGTATGTGCACCTTATTGAGGGTTCATTAACTGGGAAGCAGCTTTAAGGGTTGTCCTTTTGATGCACGTGAAGTCTAATTCAAATAGCACAATATTCTGTAGGGATATTTTGTTATTTAGTTAGTTATGCACTGAGCTATGCACTTTCAGTCTAATAACAAATTTAAAGAATAACTTTAAAACTTGCTCTTGCCATTTGTTTGATCTTTTAGCTCAAGTTTTGGAGGTACTTTTCTTGTTTTGAAGGCAAGTCTTTATTGGCTCAAGCCTTCAAAGCAAGAATTGTACTTCCGGATTACTAGTTAAAAGTAATCAAGCAAGTCTTAGGTCCTATCATTTTCTGCATTAGGTTTTCCTAAATTACTCAAACAAATGTGGCTATGAGAAGCTGTTTAATAACTAAAGGGTCACTTCAATCTCCCTCTCTGCCCATTCTCAGTTTACCCCCCTCTCTAGGTTGAATTGCTTTAATCTCTTTCACCAACTTTCAATTTTCTCCAACTTTTTACAATATTCGCAACAGCCTCACATGAAATCCTAGTTTTGACATGTGCAATATATTACAAAGAGGAAACAACGTTATGAAAGAAAGCCTAACTTAACAGAACAAAAGGATTACCAATCACTGTCTTATTCTTAATTCAATTTCTCTCCAATCACAGCTTCATTATTGCCAATGTTAAATTTGCAATGCAGCTGTTCCAATTTGCAATTACCCCGTAAAATAGCAAGCTGAAAAACTTATATCTAAATAAGAAGCCGAAGAAAGGAAAAGCTGTACTCTAAACGTGATGGAGGTGCAACTTGGGTGGTGGTGTGAGTTGGGAGGGTAGGAGGGAGGTATTTGCAGTTGGCAAACGTTATGGTGGTTAGGGAGTTTAAGAGAAAGGAGGAAATGGTAGGAGGAGGAGGTGGGTTTGGGTAAAGTAGGATTGGGTTTTGTATGAAGTAAAGATATTTGTGCTTTTCATTGGACATTTACTGTTTGCGTGCCTAAATTGAAATGACTTTGGGGTAACTCTGGTAATTTTCGTAAAGTGAAAAAAACAAAAAGTGGTGGAGGGGATTGATGCAGTTGAATCTTTAAGGGGACAATGTGAGAATTGGGCAACTCTTTTAAGGCGGGATATTGCATTTAGCCCCAAAAAAAACACATATTTTTTATTAAAACAGTTTCGGGAAGCCCTTAACATCTCCTTAGAAACCGACTTCTTCTTTCTCCATTTCCTTTTTATTCTTGTGCTACTGTTTTTCCTTTCTTTCTCAAAGTACCTCCACTCCTCTCTATCATCCTTAAAGTCTCATCTTTAGTTCTTCCAACCAAGCACCCCATTCAATATTGATGCAAAACTGCTAAGGCCCAACTCTTGTAGTACTAGTTCTAGTATTGTAGTCTTCCACTTCCATGGCCTTCATCCCATCTTGTCCATTGAATTCTCCCTGTTCTTCTTCCTCTGCTGGTATATCTTGGCTTGGCCAGTAGTCCTAGTTCTAGTTAACCTTTGATCTTCTGTTGGTGAACCGAATTGTCATATTTTGCAATGGCTAGCAGTATTGTGTGCTCGTACCAATTTCAGATGACCTTCAGCACTCTAACCTTGAAATGGGTGTAGCTTGCATATCTCTTAACCTAAATATGAGTCTCTGGTGTGCTAATAAATGTCTTTGTGGACTGAAAGGGAAATAAATGTCCTCACTTGGCAGTTGAGGAATCACGTGGTTCTGTTTCAGTGCAGGAATTACCAATGAAGGGGCATGTAATCTGGGTGCAACACTTCTTTTTTTGTTTTCCCCCTAATTATCTGCTTTCCTTCCTTAATTGTGGGATCAGACTATTCAATGGATTGTGGGATATTTTGGGACTCAATTTTTTTCTCTCTTTTTCTGCTTCCCTTCCTTGCTTTTGGGGTTTAAGATCTTTAAGTTTCATGCTGTTTGTTTATCTGATGTACTGTGGGAATTCCAGAATGATTAGGTTGCAATTTCTTGTGGACAGTATCCTTTTCAGTGATGCCTTGGATGACCCAGAATGACATGAGAATTCATTCTCTCATGTCTTTGGACATCTCTGTCTGTGGTCCTTTGCTGCTGATAGATAATACTCTACTGGGATTCAAATTGTATAGTAGGCGAAACAGCCAAGCTTTTTGAATTCTATCATGATATTCTGCATCCAATCTGGAAACTTGGTTTTGCATGTGAAGCACCTGCTTTGTGTGTTGCTTGACATGCTGTAGAGCAGATTCAGATTGGTTTGAATGTTAAAAGAAGGATAGGCAAGAAAGATGCATGTATGACTTCTCACTATAGTTGGTGAACTCCGTCCACTTGGGACAGGGGCATTGGCTGTTAATTTCATTTAGCAAGTTGTACGGCTATCAGAACCTTGCAATACTAAATTCCCTGATGCTTTTAGGCTTTTTATGCCAAGATAAAGATATCAACTTTGATTATGACAGCTTTTTGGTGTAGAATAAGGAAGTGCACCAAATATAAAATAATTGGGAGCTTGATAAGCACTCGTGATGAGATAACAGTCTACAGTTTGTAGAGATTGTCCCGCAATAATAAAAGCAGTTATGCTTTTTAAAGTTTGTCATTAAATGAAACTTGAATCTCTTTTTCTGTTTGCAGTTTCTTCAGCGTGTATTCAGCATGGATACTCTTGTGAAACCTCTTCCTCCTGCAATGGCATACTATGCCTCCCGCAACTTGAATTTCTTTACTCGCATCTTTACCCAATTTTTCGGTAAGCATGCATACTGCACTTTTTGGCCCCTAAATTAAAGTTTGCTGTCAGGGAGTATATATAAATTGTCTCTTTACGTGTTGGTGTCTTATACTCTCCGCATTACATGTTCACTTTTCCTTTTTCTTGATAAAATACTGTGCTTCGTACGTAATTTCCTCCTCCCTCCCTCCACCCCAAGAGGAAATCCAAAAAATAATGATAATAATTATATTCATACATGTTCTTACCTTTTTTTTTTTTCTTTTTATTGAATCCTATGCTTGTATCTAGTCCACTCCTCCCTCCTCCTACCCAAAAAGGAAAAGCAAAAGAAATATGGATAAAAGACAAAATAGTTCCAGCCGGGGATGGTGGCAGTAGCCAGTTATTCATACATCTGATGTCCCTCGAGTGTAGAAGTGGGAGAATGGTCAATGCATAACACTGATCATGCAAATGTTGGATTATCATGGCAACTAAATTAGGAATTACAGATCAATAAAGTCACGCTATCTGATGTCTGTTGCAGCGTAATTTGAAAACTGTTTAGGCATCCAAAATTGCAGCACAGTTTGAGAATTAGTCATGAGATTCATCTAAACTTTTTATTTTATTTTCTTTAATTTTTTTTATTTTGTTGTGTTATTATTATTATTTTTAAATATTTTGGATTGCTTTTCCTTCTATATTGCAAGAAACATAAGATACACAATTTTATTAGTCCATGGTTGACAGTTCTGCAATTGTTGTATCCTCTATTTCATTTCCATTACCAGTAAAAAGTGAAGTTTCTGAAATAGGGTAAAGTGAACTATAAGGCAGAGGAACACTGAAGATAAGCAATTAAAGTGAACTATTGTTTTTATTCTTTAGGCAGTTTTTTTATGTATTTCGATCACAGTAAAAAGAGAACTATTGGTTTCCTATCAGTCCGTTTTGGTAAATTTGGGCAAGCAGGCTACCTTCTATCCGTTTCTCCATTTCTCTCTCATTTGCATTGACTCGATAATTTTGTTTCTGCAGATACTGAAGGTATTGCTGCTGCTCAGAAGTCTCTTGGAATAGGACAAGAAGAAAAAATCCGTAAAGTTCGATGACCTTCCCATGTTTGAATAAGAATGTTCTCAATCTTCAACTTCGTAAAATGACTACTGTAGTTCAGGACCTCAAGCAAACTTGGAATCGTGAAGTATCATACCACCTGTTCCATTAATGCTTAATTCTAACGTCACACTGAGTAGCTGTTTTGTGTAACCATCTGTTTAACTTGTTCAGTTATTTGTGAAATTGCTTGTTTTGATTAAACGATAAGTCTAGGCGAAACTTAATGACTTCATAGACTCTCGTGGGTTGTTACTGGATGCCTGACCAGTTTCGAGCTTCATAGAAACTGTGCTTGGTTTTGAGCTGCCAGTTGTTATACAGTAGTACTCTAACTCGGGCAAATCCAGGAGGGTGGATGCCAATCAATGGGATCGTCCAAACAACGATTCCTAACACCGGCTGCATTGCAGATGTTGCATGGCCATATTATCAACCAGTCCTCAGCATTCTTGACTGGCTAAAAGCATGTCATTAGTAGCTTCGGACACATGAAACTTTGGAGGTTGAAAAAAGAAAGAAATTGTTATGCTGTAGTTTCGAACAGTCGTCCAAATTTCATTAGAGGTGCAGAGTCGTACCAGCCATAGTGCAAGATTTAGACTCAAAACCATTTTTATCTATGATAGGGGGGTTACAATATATGTGAAACTCTTCTGGTGGCATGAAGATATATATATATATCATGAAGATATATATATATATATATCTTGGCTTTGACCATTTTATCCCTGTTAGGAGCGCAATTTATGAACTCTTCTGGTGGTATGACGATTGAAAATAGAGTAGCAGCATTCAATCCCTACCTTCGTACTTCTATTTCTTGCTTTTCAAAACAACCCAAACAAAACAAAGTAAAGGTAGAATATTCATCTTTACTCGCCAGTAAGATAGGGTGCTTTCTGTCAACAACCGAGAATTTAGTCTCAAGTCTTACAATCATTGCACAAACTTTTACAATCTGTTTCCTGTACTCGAGTAATCTAAAGGATTTCGATATAAACATCCATATATATACATTTGAACCTGTTTTGGGAGTTCTTCTACCATTCTTGCAGACAATAATGTTGAGAAGTCTCTGAAAAGCGGTGCTAAGAGAAATGCAATGCCCTATGTGGGAGAACCTCCACGCCAGTAGCCCCACTTGCTAATTCCACATTCTGAAAGGAATCTCTCATAATCACGCTCAAGCTCACTGTAATCCTGACTAAGATCTTTGGTATTGACCTGATCTTCATCCTCTGATGTGTACTGCAAAACAGCTCCAGTTTTCTCAGTAGGTTGAAGATCAAGGTACGTTCAAAGTGCATGTTTCAAAGCCAGAAAACTTTCAAGAAAAGGAATACTTTTGGTCCCTTAGAGCTCAGGTCTTGAACCCAAAATTGTATAATGTACGTTCAATCTATGCTTTTGACTTTTTATGCCATCGCAGTTTTCCAACTTTTTCTATGCTATCACAGTCTTATAGAGATGGTAACATCATTTACAGGAAAACCTGCTAGTTAATTGATGTTGATCCCACATTTATATACCAGAAATGGACTATTCCAAATACATGCAAGCGAATGAACATGACAGCTGCAGAGTACAGTGTCATGAGCACCTGCATGAGTAGCTTGAGAATCTGGCAATAAAATCAGCTTGTGAATCTGTACAAATACCTTATAGTAATTCTTTTTCCAGTCAAAAATTGTAAATACGAAGCTCTAACTCCAGGAATCACATAGGTAAATTTCATCCAGAAGGGATGTTTTTCTATCCATTACTACTAACCAGTCAACTCATTACACAGAGGCTAGAAAAAAGTGATGCACCCAGTCTAAAGTGAACTCCATCTATGCGAAAATTCATCTTCCTGTCAACTACGAGATGCTTATATCACAAGTAAGGAGCCATGAACAGAAAACCAGAGTATGCTGAAGAATCAATTGCAGGAAAGTACAAGATTCGACATCATAAGTTCTACTCAATCAGGTACTTACATCATAGTCGGGTCTTGTGCCAGTATCCAGTGCATCTGGATCCTTCAAATCCTGAAGAGCAAATTTCCACCTGATCCTTTTAGATCCACGGTGATGCTCTTCTGATTCATTTACATTATGTTTCATATCTCCAGCAACTCTATTGCATAAGGCACCAATTATGCATCTGATGCAAAAGGCTATCAGGGGAACCAGAACTAGAAAATAACCAGTGGTTTTAGCCTGATAATAAAATCGACAAGTCTGTTGAGCTCGTTACTAAATTTTGGTACAATGTGCACATTGATCAGCTAAATATGACCAATCAACAAAGTAATCGAAAAGGAAGTATAGTTCCAATAAGCAATGCTCAGATAAGAGAAATGGCACACAGTTTGGCAAAGTAACTGGCACGCTAGAAGAAGTGCTCACATAGGATAAATTATGAACGGACAAGAAACTGAACATTTTCTGGTTCAAGCAGCTACGATACAATTCCAGTCTTGGAGCTCTTCCATCAAGAGAAGAGTCAGATGATAGGGCTCGCTCACTCTTTTGCTGCCAACAAAAAGAACATACTTGTCGTGAAGGAAGTCAGCTTTAAAACGTCAGTAAACACCAGGAATGCAAGTATTATATGGCAGCTAGACTAAGTAACATCAGCAGAACTTTTTTTTTTTTTTTTTGAAGTACTCACTTCTGTTTTTTGCTTTGTTGTTCCAATTTGCTCAACAATTATATGTACGAGAATAAGACGTGATCTAACATTTGAATTCTAGAAATAATATCAGACTTGCCTTCTGACCAACTTAGCCTAGCATTAAAGCCTTTGGTGATCCACACAAAAAGCTATAAATCCAATTGAAATGTTATTTAACTACTGTCCAGAACTTTTTTTCTACCTTCATAAAACTAAATCCCTTTTGGGTAGCAATATTCAATGAAATAATTTAATACCAGTGATCACTTCATGATAGAAAAATAAAGGAATTCTAAGCTCAAGGTCAGGACCCAGGTTGGTAGTTGCAATAATCAGACTCATTAAAACCAACCATGAAGAGACAACACGTAATCGAAAGGATAGTGGACTTAAAACCATTTACCATTTGCAAAGGTACTGCAGTGGATAAGGGAATGTTCAGATGTTGGCCCTCAAAAACAAGGTCAACATCAACAATGTCCTTATTAGCAGCAGCAATTTCATAAATGGCTACCCCATATAGCTTTGAAATGGAAGTCAAAGTTTCACCTCTGCAAATTTAAACCAACAAAATTCCCAAGGTACTTCAGCACGCAATATCAATAAAAAAGATCCCATCTTTATTCCAAAAAGCTCAAAAGTTCGCAAATTAAAAACACGCACACACACAGACACACAAACGCATGCAGGTTTAAGCATTTTCTTACTCTTTGACCACATGTTTAAGCATTGAGTGCCGACCCTTTGAAGACATCCCCCGTATTTGACACCTCCATCTCTGAAAATGACAAAAACCCAGAAATTGTTTTACCCCTGTATCTGACATTTTTTTCATGAAATTACAATCACAACAAACAGAAAAGGACACGAAGAAGAAGAAAGGAATATTACCTGAGCATGCAAATGAAAGTTCTTGTGATTAGAAACTTTTCTGCTAACTTTTACTAACACAGAAGATCTTATTACTACTAAGGTTCTTGGAAGAGATGATTGGCTCAACTTAAATTCCATTGACCATTAATCATAATTTTTCTGGTTGATGATTAATATACCATGCACCATGGAGTATGGACAATTTCTTGCTCCTGGATAAGAAAAGGCACGATTCTGAGTTTGCCATAGGTGGCATTTATTCTTGTGGGTCCAACTGGCCTTAAACTGTACAAACCAGTGTACTTGGCCCACCAAAAGGAGGACTGCACAAAAAGATACCAACAACTCTTTTTTTTTTTTAATTTAATTAAGGTTAAAATTGAATATATTGTTAAACGGGTTAATTCGGAACTACCGAAAAACAAAAAAGGGATAATCGAATTGGATTCTCAATTGGTTCGGTGAAAGGACTCTCATAAATATGTATACCTGTAAAATAATGTGAAATGAACAATGTATCATGATCTTGAATGTTAACATTAATTTTTGGTGATTTAAGTGGAACTGACAATTTATTCACATAGTCCTTTTAACGTATAAGAACTTAAAAAGAGGTTCTAAAATATCGTTTCTCATTCAAATTTTAGTTAGCTTAATGCTTCTTTATATTTACTTTTTTTTTATATAGGAAAGAAGTTTGAATAGGTTCGACTTTGATCATCATTACAGGTCAGGACATGCCTTCGATACTATAGGTCGCTTACAGAAATTCTTACAAATTACCTATTAATACAATTCTTACATCGACAGCGAGATTTGAATACATGACCTTTATATTTACTTATAGCTTCCAAAGATTAACACAAAAGGTTGCAAATGGACATTTGTCTCGTAGAACCGATCCAACAGTGACTAATTGTGAATGCCTAAGACAAACACGATCTTGCAAAATCAACCTGTTACACGAAGCTTACTGTTGTTATTCATGTTATGATGTATATTATAACAAGGTTATCCAAACAATGCATATTAAAAAGAAAAAAGGAAAACAAGAAACCTTGTTACAATAGTTTAAGATTGTTTACTTTGGTGGAGGAGGAGGCTTTTGCACAAAACATGCAACATTGGCATCGGCTTTCAGGAGGTTTAGCCTGATCACATGAACATATTCTAGGGGATCTGGATGGAAACTGATCTCGGATTCCCATCATCTCCATATTTAACATAGTGTTGATATTTGAAGGGTAAGCTAACGAGGCAACGAACTGGAATACGGGAAAAAGAAAAAAAAATTCCAAGCCATTGAAAGAAACATATATAGATCCTTGGCAAGAGCTGACCAATGTCATCAACAGCTGAAGAAGGGGTAAAGAGACTTGGCAAGAGTGCCATTGAACGAAGGGGAAAGCACAAAAGAGCCCTTCATTTTTGTTGTTTTGGGTATTCCTTAGGCTCTGATTTGCTCCATCGCGCTTTTAATTGGGTGCTTTCTACGAATGTTAAAACTAAGGAGAAATACCAAGTTAGCAATATATAGCTTTTGGGGGATAGAAAATCAAAGCCTACTGATTAATTATGGTAAAGCCTTTGCTAGGACTTCAAAATTGTACTCGAGTTGATCTATGTAGGAGTAAATGCCACCGTATAAGTATATTTGATTTGATGATTTTGGATAAAAAAAAATAGTGAAGAGAATATTTTGCCTCAGAAAGCTTTCTCGAAAATTATATGTTGGAACCTTATGCAGTTGATGCCTGTCGGAATCTTGAAAATTCTATGGCGGCTTCGAACATAGGATATCTATTAACATATGGGGCTCATATATCCAAGAACTTTCAACCCATAATCCAAGTCATGACTTAAAGTTAGAATGCTATGCTTTATCACATCTAAATTGGTGGCATTAGCCGCTGGTTAATAACCTTTCAAGCAACAGTACAGATAAAAGAGTCAAGAACTAGTAGTGGTCTATCATCAACAAGGCCTGGAAGTCTTTATTTCTAATACTCAAAAATCTTCTTTACAGCAGACTAGACTGGATTTGGAAATTGATATGCCAATATCTTGATATGTGTTAAGTCTACACTAACTGTTGCAGGAAAAGAAGGATCTACTCGTTGCAGTAAGTATTGCAGGAATAGAAGAAGCCCATTCGTTATAGGAGGATCAAGGAGGATTTGAAACGCAATGAATGTACCTACAAGCCCATTCGCTATAGGTCCCAGGCAAAATGATACATGCGAACAAAGAGGCACCAGCAAGTGCCAATTAATGAATTAAACATCTGCAGCAACCAACAACAGCACCAGTTGGAACCATGTCTCGTACAGATACTGCTACCAATCAATTAAAGTGACCAAGGAAAAATGAATATGAAACCTATTTCAGTGAGATGTCATAACAAGCATATAAAAGATATTTAAGCAAATGAATAGGATAACATGAAGGCAAAATTGATTTTAATCAGGATATCGTCCTTTACCAACTGATATTACAACACATACGAACTAATATATATGGCGATACTAGACTGCCGCGCCACTGGTTACTCAATTACCAACTGATCTCAAGACAGTGGGAAGCGGGCGACCCCAAAGAAATAATTACACGTCATGATACTCAATCATACACGAAAACAAAAAGTCGCAGGACAGACCCTGATATCTAAACCCATAGTTGCAATAGCAAAAATTGACATGGGAATGGCAGATATATTCAGCAGCAGGACAGAGGTTACAAGCCAAAAGATGACCTGTTCTGAAAAACTCTGGAAGGTGCAGCAGCAGAAACTAGCATCACCAATTACCATATTGACCTATATAACGATGGTTCATGAAACATCACTCAGCAAACTAGTGATAAACACTCCGAGAATGCTTCCCAATCAAAGGTGACCTCTGATGATTTTCTTTTGCTTTTGCAAAAGACATTAAAAACTTGTATTACAATTCCTCCTTAGTTAAAGCTGCCAAACAACATTTAAAAAGATTTAACACTCACGGTGTATAAGAGGAACTAAAATACCTATTCAACTACAACAGTAGACGATGCAGATTGCATATTTTGATGGCTTCCTGCTTTCTTCTCACTGTCAAAGTAGTCCTGAAGTGCTGACATCTCAATCTTGTTGCATTTCAAGCTTTTAATAGCTTCAGCAGTAGCCAAAGCCCCAGCAACAGTCGTAATTGTAGGAATCTTGTAAGCAAGGGCCATTCTCCTCAACTTCCGGCCGTCTATCTGGTCAAGATCATCACTAGAACTTGTGATGACAATCAACTGTATTTGCCCGTTGGCAATCATATCACCAGCATGTGGTCGTCCTTCGTGCATCTTAAGGACCCGCTCCACTGGGATCCCTTCTAACTCAAGAACATGTGCTGTTCCAGAAGTTGCAACAATATTGAACCCAAGAGCCAAAAAGGCCTGGGCAATTGTGGGAATTTGTGGCTTTGTTAAGTCATTTAAACTCAGGAACAAAGTGCCAGAAAGTGGAAGCTTTTGCCCAGCAGCTATTTGTGCCTTTGCAAAAGCAATTGAAGACTCGAAATAGATGCCCATTACCTCTCCAGTACTACGCATTTCAGGACCCAGAAGCACATCACACCCTTGAAATTTCTCAAATGGAAGGACCACTTCTTTAACAGATACATGTCTCGGTATAACCTCTCTTGTGAATTGCAATTCATGAAGGGACTTCCCAGACATGACAAGAGAAGCATATTTAGCTAGGGGATGCCCAATTGCCTTAGACACAAAAGGAACGGTTCGGGATCCACGTGGATTTGCCTCAAGCAAGAAAACTTCCCCACTAGCTGTTATGGCATATTGGCAATTCATGAGCCCACAAACATTTAACCTCCTCGCCAACTTTGCAGTCCATGACCTGATTGTGTCCAAACATGATGGAGAAACAGTTTTTGTGGGAATCATGCAAGCTGAATCACCTGAATGGACACCAGCTTGCTCAATGTGCTCCATTATTCCACCAATTACAACATTGCCGTGTGAGTCAGCAAGTGCGTCAACATCAATTTCTATAGCATCAGATAAATATTTGTCAATTAAAACAGGACGTTCTGGATCCACCTCCACAGCTGTTTCAAGGTATCTCACCAGCTTGTCATCACTGTAAACAATCTCCATCGCTCGGCCACCCAATACATAGGACGGTCTGACAACCACTGGGTACCCTATATCTGCTGCAATAGCAAGAGCATCTTGTTCACTCTTGGCAATGCCCCCTTTTGGCTGCTCAATCTGCAATTCCTCACTGATAGCATTGAATCTCTCCCTGTCCTCAGCAGCATCAATGGAATCAGGTGACGTACCCCAAATACCAACATATCCAGCACCACTTTTGCATTTTGGCTTCTGCTCGTCTAAGTATTGCTGAATTGGAAGAGCCAGCTTCAACGGTGTTTGACCTCCAAACTGCACAATTATCCCATCAGGCCCCTCCAAATCTATTATGTTGAGAACATCTTCAACTGTCAGTGGTTCAAAATAGAGACGATCACTTGTATCATAATCTGTAGATACTGTTTCAGGATTCGAATTCATCATGATTGTCTCATAGCCTGCATCCTGAAATTGACCAACAAAATACTATTAATATGTGTAAACATAAGAACAACAAGGTAACTTGAAGATTAGTACTTGCAGGTACAGTTAATACTAAAAAAAAAAATTAACAAAAACCAATAAAAATTCTTCTCAGAATTCTAAGATTATGATTATGTTCTGCTCTGCAATCTTTTCACTCAGTCTTTTCGTTGGTATGCACAAGCTCTATCCTTTCTTCTCCATTAATGAATTAGTACTTAAGGTGATTAAGATGAAGCAGGAAAAATATGAGCTTCTTTTTTGCCCATTTACAGCTCTGATGCAAGTACAATAACCTACTTACAGTTGGACAGCACTACCGTACTTTTAGACGACTAAGTAACCACTGTGAGACTTGAAACCAGGTTTCTTCCTCCAAAGGCTTCAAGCTTTAGTTGGTTTTACTACTAGACCAAGGCCTCATTGGCTGACGAAGTTCAAGCTTCAGAATGTTTCAATTGCAGGACTAAAATGTCAGATCCACAACAATTATCTTATTTATAGATCTGTCTATGTTCTGATGTTGGATAAAAGCATTACACTAATATCAAAAGATTCAAACTACAAAAAGCATCTGAAAATTAAGAAAGGTCTAAGTGATAGACACAAACATGGGAATCCCCAAAATCGAGGATGTGGGCCATCATTCAGTTTGTGTTTGTCATATAAGACGTATATCGCTTAGACTAGGATTTTCCATATTAAAATTTGAAAATTGGCAAAAACACAGCACAAGAATTACTAATAAATTGCTAGTATCAATGTCACGTAATTAATGACCCAAGCAACATATGTACTGTCTTTTACATGCATGGTATTTATATAAAGCACAGTCAGCAGAGCAGGAAGACCATGAAGTCCAGGTATCACAGCCGTAGGAGTTCAGAACAAAATAATTGAGAAGCAAAAGAGGCAAAAATGGCCCTTAAGCTACAGAAGAAAGAGCATACCTGGAGGGCAAATGATGTATGGCAGCAGCAGTAATCAAATTCAATCCCTTGACCAATCCGATTTGGTCCACCACCTAAAATCAGAACCTTTTTTCTTTGGGTGGGAGCTGATTCACACTCAAAGTCATACGATGAGTACATGTAAGGAGTATTAGCCTCAAATTCGGCAGCACATGTATCAACTCGCTTATATGCTGGTTTAACACCCAATGATAACCGCTTTAACCGAACTTCTTTCTCTGTGGTTTTTGTAGCAAAAGCTATCTGTTTATCACTGAAACCTCTCTTTTTCACTTCATAGAGGTCATCCTTTGTTAAATCAGACAACTTCTGAGACAAAAGATATTGTTCCACATCTACAAGCTCCTTCAGCTGAGTCAAGAACCACTTGTCAATGTAACTCAGCTCATGGATGTCATTCACCTTCATTCCCCTCTTCATTGCTGCATAAATAGTGTGGATGCGGTCTGGACTAGGGACTCTGAGGCTGTACCTCAGGCGATCCCAATCCCAATCCAATTCCTTGATTTGTGAGCAACCCCACCCAGGGTAGCCACACTCAAGTGAACGAACAGCCTTCTGAAAGGATTCTTGGAATGTCCGACCAACAGCCATTGATTCACCAACAGACTTCATTTGGGTTGTTAGAATAGGCTCCGAGCCTGGGAACTTCTCAAATGCAAAACGGGGTATCTGCATGTTCAACACCATTTTCCAGGAAAAAGAAAAATGTCACATCCATAACAAGACATGAAAAAATGCCAAGACAGTAATTTGATTATAGCTAGAACAAAAAGAATGCCGACCTGAAGATAGTGAAAATAGTAAAGGCAACATACAGAATGCTATCTTGATTCAGAGAAAATGCCAAGGATTAAGTCCCAGGTTGACACTTATAAAATTTGTAGTACAGGAGGTATTATATGCTACTAGACATTCTGACCATATAAGAGTAAACTTTTAATAAATTGTCATACTCAAAGTAAATGCTGGCTGCAATATTCTTCTGATAACCCCCACTCACCCCCCCCCCCCCCCGGGGGGCCCTTATCCATCTCCTTTTTCTAAGCCATACTATTTCTTTTCCTTCTATTGGTAGGGTTGAGGAAGTGGAGGAAGACATAACACTCTAAAGTGGAGGAAAAGATGGCTTGTTTCCTTAAGGTATCTACTGTAGCAACACAGAACACTTTAAAGGGAGGATAATGGTAGATCAAATATTTCAAAAAACGCTCACAAAGCCCTTGAATTTCATAGCCTGCATAAAGCAATTTAGAGAGGCTTTCAGATGCACCCTAAAGATCACAACGAAAGGTGACTATTAGCTTTGCTAAAATTAACAGATGTAGATAGCCATATATAGAAATATATGAAGAATAGACTAATATCAGTGGAAACTTAACTTGCAAATCCACATCGCTTAAAGCTGATTTGGGCAACATAAACTTTCATGCAAAACATCTGTCGCAGCTATCTCCCAATTAGGACTGGTGAAAATTGTGACATAACATACTTCTCTGCCTGATAACCAAAGAAGTAAAGCAGAGCTACATATCCCACCTCATTTAGAATCCCTAATTTTCTTACTTTGCAGGGGATTAAAGACAGATAAAATGGTTCATGGACAGTGGTTTTGTTTTCTCTGTTTTTGTTGGAAGATGATAACTATGTAATATTTCGCAAAGTTCAAATATTTGTAGTGCCAAGGAAAAAATTATAGGATGAGGTTGAAAGATGCTAGTTTGCAAACACTTGGTTTTGACTAAGGAATTTTGCTCCAAGACACAACACGCAACATTGTATATGTAGATAAAGCAATTTCGATCCAGTGAAAAGAAACAAGAAAAGATCTCACATCCATTTAGTTAATGAAGTTCACGCATTTTTCTTAAAGGAGCAGCCAATATTAAAATATCCAAGCCTATAAGAAGGGATACCAAAAAAACAAAGAGCACCTAATGGTAGACTAAAATATGATTTGCTAGTATTTAAATAATAAGAGAAGACAATGACAGGATTTTAATATATCAAAGCATGGCCAAAGTGATATTTATCTCACAACGAGCAACACTTGGAATATTCCAATAAATTGGTAGCAACAGGTCATTGTCTTTAGCGTAACACAACTTAAGTTACCACTCTCAAGTACCTTTTTTAATCTATTTGGATCATCTAGAAGATCAAAACTGTCTAATGTGATGAACTTGAAAGGATTAAGGATGACTGCCTTCTCAATCACCAACAGTTAATATCGAGGTTACTGTACTAACTAAGAAATTTATGAAATGAGACCATATATTCCCGTCTAGAAAACAATGCTCATCAATAAGTCCACAAAAAGCCTGTAAAAACAAAAGGCATGGCAATAGGAAGAATAGGAATATCAACTATTAGTTCATGGTCACTTGATCTCACGACATTGCAAATAAATTTGAGGAAGAAACAAAAATATTCAAAGAAAAATATAACCAAACTGCTTATGACCGATGGAATTTCATAATAATATGAATCCTTAGTAAGTTACCGAAAGTTCCGAATCAAATTTTAAAGAATCTTGCATGTGTAACAGCAGAGTCAAAATTTTGGATAATGGAATGAAAACTTACCTTGGTAACCACATAATCTATAGAAGGTTCAAAACTAGCGGGTGTTTTCTTAGTGATGTCATTAGGAATCTGATCCAAGGAGTAACCAACCGAAAGTTTAGCAGCCATCTTTGCTATGGGAAAACCAGTAGCTTTGGAAGCTAAAGCTGAAGACCTTGAAACTCTAGGATTCATCTCAATCACCATTACCTCTCCATCTTCAGGATTGACGGCAAACTGAACATTTGAACCACCACATTCAACCCCAATTTCCCTGATAATAGCAATAGAGTAATCCCTAAGCCGCTGGTACTCTTTGTCTGTCAAAGTCTGTGCTGGAGCTACAGTGATAGAGTCCCCAGTATGGACTCCCATTGGGTCAATATTCTCAATTGAACAGATAATAACGACATTATCTGCCAAGTCTCTCATAACTTCAAGCTCATATTCTTTCCATCCCAAAAGGGACTTCTCCACCAAAACCTGAGAAGTCAAGCTAGCTGCAAGCCCCGACTTGCATATTGCCTCAAACTCCTCCCTGTTATAAGCAATACCACCTCCAGTTCCTCCCAGTGTAAAAGCTGGTCGAATAATCAATGGAAACTCCCCAATAGAATTTGCTATCTCAAAACACTCCTCCATAGTAGTCCCAATCCCCGAAGGAGGAGTCTTTAGCCCAATATTTTTCATAGCTTGCTTGAATAAATCCCGATCCTCGGCCTTCTTGATTGCTTCGAGCTTGGCCCCAATCAACTCAATGCCATATTTGTCCAGCACCCCACTTTCAGCCAATGCCACAGCAAGGTTAAGAGCCGTCTGCCCTCCCATCGTTGGCAATAAAGCATCAGGCCTCTCCTTCTCCAGCACTTGCTCAACCAGCTCTGGTGTCATAGGTTCAATATAAGTCCTATCAGCCATCTCTGGATCCGTCATTATAGTGGCAGGATTCGAGTTGATGAGGATCACCTCATAACCCTCCTCCCTCAGTGCTTTACAAGCCTGAGTCCCTGAATAATCGAACTCACAAGCTTGCCCAATCACAATAGGCCCTGCACCTAAAATCAAAATCTTCTTGATATCTGCCCTCTTCCCAACTTTTTGGCTACCGAAAGCACCTCCATTCATCGAACCATTGCTGTCACAAACAGCACCCTTCTCACATCGAATTGAATTCACCTTCACTCTCCAGTTCAATTTCGCAGAATGCAGAAACAATGGACGGCATTGAGAGTTCAAATGTGATATCACACTCCTCCTGGTAGCTGGCTTGGTGGCATTGAAGAATAACTTAAAAAGATTGGAATTTGATAAATGATTTTTGGTGGAGTTGAAACTGTAGGGCTGTGATGATGATGAAATGAGCTTCAACGAAACGTTTTCACAATGATTGACACAATAGGCCATCTCCCACTATCCCTCCTCCAATCCCTCTTATTTATTCTTTTCCAAATTTCAAATAAACTGCACAACCAGAAACCACATAGCAACAATAATTAATATATATATACATATAAATATATGTATCACTCGCAAATAAAATTACAAGAAACCTTACATGCAATATTTCTTGGTGATGATTTTCGCTCTGACCGATCGGCAGCTTATAATATTTGCGATATTCTGCAATAGCTTTTGGTTTACTACCTATGTGAATGGTTTCGGAATCTAAGATTTAGCTTTGACCAAAGCCTGCTTAGAATTTTTGCACGCTCAAATCCGAACTGGGTGAAGAAGAGCAAAAAACAGAGAGAAAAAGCTTCTTACATCTCGGGAGTGAGAGAATCCGTGGGTGTCGAGGAGAAGAGAGACCGAGGAGCAGGGGGAGGGGGGGGGGGGAAGAGAGAGCTGGGTTTGTGTTTGATTAGGTTTGAGAGACTTTGGGCACTGTTCAAAGAGATGCAACCTAACTCCTATTCATCGACATGCTTATATCTCTATACTATATGTAAAGTCTGAGAAAGTTGCTTGGGCCTTTGGGGTTAGCAACTTAGCATTCGAATTAACATTTATCGTTACTTGTCAACTTTCTTTTTACCCTTATAAAATTTGTTTTTAGTTTAACTACCTACGACTACCTATCATTATTTTTACGTTTAACTATTTAACTATATATTTTTAACATAATTACCCATAAACATTATAACTATTAATATAAAATTATTTTATGAAAAATATTTAAAAGATTAAAGTTTGCTTTAGTAATAAAAATTTTATTTAATATATATGACTATAAATATTATGTATTTTTTGATTGCACACAAATTGAATATGCATTGAGCCCGCTAGTGTTAACAATCCCTGATTTTCTCTTTTACTATATATGCTAATAATCCCTAATTTTTTTTTTTTTTTTTGGGAAGTTGGGGATATCTGGCTTTAGGGATTGCAGGCATTAGAATCTAAGACAAATTACAGGCAGCAGCTAGAGACTAATATCCAAGTGGACTGCTAAAAGATGAAGGGATAATTTCAGGATAATTTTAGAAATCTCCCTTAGGTTTCTAACAATATGACTTAGTACTCTTGAAGTTTAAAAAATAATCAATTGCCTTCTCTATTTTTTAATTTTTATAACATTTACAGTCCAAGTCAAATTATATAATTAAAATATTATGTTTAGGTATTCAGTTTGAGTAACAGTTAAAGCCCACTAATTCAAAACTTGGTCAAACTCGATTTTTGCCTGTTCAAAGATTAGGTTCAATCGAAAATCGGTAAAAATAGATAAAAATCCATTTTTTCCCATTTTGCTTCTTTGATTTTTTTTTTCCCCCTTCGACTGTTCCAAACGAACCTTCACTGATTTTGCTTTGCTAATAGCAAGAAGCATTTCATAACTTTGTGTGCGTGTATGCGTGAGAGGGTGTCCGTGATTTTGTTAAAAGAAACTTACTGATAGCTTGGAGTTGCAGAGAAATAAGAAAATCACAAAGGGGGATTTAGGCTTCATTACTCAATGGTTTTATCAAACATGGGAAAATGACCAATTTCATCCCTAAACTTTTTTGTTGGTGTCGATTTAGTCCCTAACTTTTATTTCTGACCAATTTGACACTTGAACTTATTTTGTAGTTCCAATTAAGGTTCTTTACAATGGCACCACTACCTAAAACTAGTCTAAGACCCTATTTGATAACTTAATTTAACACTAAAATTTAATGAATTCAGATCTTAACATATTCAGATCGTTTGATAACAAAAAATTAAACATCTGAATTAATTAAGTGACACTAAATTTTCTAGGCAAAACTTGCTCCCAAAATTAAGTGATAAATTATTTATTTATCACTAAATGTAATATATATTCAAATGTATTAGATTAAAAACTTAACAATTCAATAATTTAATGGATTCAGATTTCAGTTTTCATATTTCAATTTTATTAAATGCATCCTAACTCCTAATTGACTAACTAAACAGGAGTATTATGGAAATGTCACTTGTCATGTGAGCTAATGCGACCACAGCAAAGCAGAAGATTTACAATTGCCTTTGTTTTCATGGATGTATAGTAACAAGTTTGGGAAAAAGAAGATGAAAATAAAAAAGGAATAATGAAAAAGAAAAGAAAAAGAAAGAAGGAAAAAGAAGTATCGAAGAAGGGAAGAACGAAAAAATGAGAAAGAAAGAAAAGGGAAAAAATTGAGGGTAATTTAGACATTTAAAACAATTTTGTTAGTTTGAATAATTTTCATCTAAGTTTCAGATAAGTCCAAAATACAAAGAGGTTATGTGAGAATTTTTAAATAATGAGGAGTATCATGATCGAATCTCAAATCATAAGGGGATTTTCTCTATTTTACCCTAAATCTTTCCACATCGAAATATCAGTACAAAATATTAGTTTGATTATTTGTTTAATCATATTTTTTAAGACAAGAAATCAAAGCCCAGGCTTTCATTATAATGTATGGTCTACGATTGGCTTTTTTTGGTATGGTGCCCAAGTTTCATTAATGTATGGTCTACATGTATAGGCTTTGTCAAAAAAAAAAAAAAAACGAAAGAATAAATACTAGTGAAAGGATAACGTGTTTGTATATACTGTTGCAACTTTTTGTTTAGCTTTATATTCAGAATGATTTTTAAAACAAGTTGTTAATACACCTAAAAATACTTAACCTAACATGTTAATACAAACAGTCATAATTAATGCGCCCTCTACATTTAGCCACTTCTCAAATTAACTACAATTTTTTACAAAACTGACAGTAAACTCTACGTATGGACACTTATTAGCCAAACACTTAGTTTGTTGCCTCTTAATACAAAAAAGAATTGTTCTTGCAGCAAAAGAAGTTTTCTTTCTGCTCTACTGATTATTTGGTGGATGCAAAGGCCGATAAAAATTTGATTACCATCAATGTCAATTGCTTTCACATATGCAATAGATGTAAAAAAGATAAAATCTAACAAAATACTTGATTGACTTTTATTAAAGGTTATGTCTTCTAATATGAGACAGGGACCTAGATTCTACCAGATTCCCCAAAAAGTCCCAAAATCAATGTGAAATTGCACTCAGCACATTCTGATCAACAGGGGTAATCGCATGCACAGAAGGAGGCGGGCAGGGCAGGTGGGCTGCTGCACTCTGCCTTTGCATCAAGACCGTGCCTCTTTTGGCATTCATTCCAGCAATTTGTACCAACTTGGCTTCCAACGTAGATGGTAGATGGTTTCGATTAGGGCTATAAACGGATCGAATCGCTTGTGTGAGCCAATCGCGAACTCACAAATATAACTCATAAAACGTCAATCAATTTAGAATCAATTATGTGGGTTGCTGATGCCTTAAAATGAGGCAAGTCTTGCAATTGATTTAATTTTTTTTTTTAACAGGGAGGGGTGTGATTCAATCTCTCCTCACGGATTTGCTCCCTCTGCGACCTCTCCTCCCCAGTTTCCTCCCCTTTCCTCCTCCCTCGGATCTCTCAGATCTAGCCTTTTGAGCCAACTCAAGCAACTCTTTCTCCCTCATAGCTTTCATGTTCTTCTCGTTTTGAATCTTTGCCTTCATTATAAGTTCCTCTCTGCACTTATCTTCTGCAACACAGAAAGCCTCATGTAACTGGTTATGAACAGGATTGATGTGAAGATCCTCCAGCCGTGTACCCTCAGCTGCAGATGCTTATCGAGAGCAATTACATAACCGTATTTAGAATTTTTGCAGTTTGAAATACAAGATGGGGCTTTCCAATCTTGACAGTCAATGGACGAGGGGGAGACCTCAAAACTGGAACAGGTTGAAAACTGGATAGTTTCGGAATCCACACAGTTACATTGGCTTAATTATTCCTCTCAAATATCATTATGGATTTCAAATGCTACATAGGGTAGAGATTGAAAAATGGCAAAATCACCACAAAAGCTTATTCAACAAAACATTTTCTGGTAAACTCTGCCAGAAAAAGCAGCTGCAATTACTTAACAATCGTTTTGTTTGCGGGACTGGTACAAACAATATGACACAGGCATTGGCTGCTCGCTGGTCTGGCATCACTGCATGAACATTTTTGAGGCATTGCACTAGCTGGAAACCGTCTTATTGCTTCATCAAAACATCTGGGATTCCCTTCATATCCACATACAGCTTTAACTGGGAAACCGAAAGTTGTTGGGCAAAGCTTGGGTTGTTGGCCTGAAATGGAAGAATAAAACACAAATCCAAGATAGTTAAAATATTAGTTCATATACAAGAAATATTTGAGGATATATATGTTATTAATCTTCTTGTTGACACACCTCACTAACTGTTTGGTCTTCGAAAGAAATAAATAAAAAAAAAAAAATTGGTGAGGAATTCCACTGATTAATAAAGAAATGAGCATTATAACAACTTCGATCCCTCAGTGTAATATTTGAAAAAAAAAAAAGGTAATGAATGTAAGCCGATGAGAAATGGAAGATAACAAGGGTGGCTGATAAATAAAAGACCACTTAGGTTTCTAGTTCTCACCTAGAGAAGGGGCCACAAAGAGACTCAAGACAAGAGACACAAAAAGAAGGGGAAACACAATTGAGTTCTTCATGCTTCTTGTTTGGACTTTGCACTGAATTAGCTTTTCAATTGATCTGAACTAGTCAATGCTCACTAGTAGTTGTGTCACCTTTTTATAGTGCTAACACGGGCATGAGAGATAGTTGAACTAGAGGTATGCGATTAGAGATTATTTATAAGCAATAATGCTCCTCAGCATATTAGGCGTTAATTACTTACCATACCTATGAAATAAAAAAAAAAGATTTTTTCCCCCATTAGGGCCTTTTGGAATGCCTAATTTACGCTTATTTACTATTTAAACATTTTGTTGTGCTCCATTGCACTTAGATAACCTTTTTTGGATTTAATTTCACATGGCAAGTGATATTGTGAGAGCAATTATCATCATTTTACTCAAATGCCAAGATTATTCTCAATCAATCAATCCTATACATGTTCACTCAAATGCCAAGATTATTCTCAATCAATCAATCCTATACATGGTCAGTGATTTTTCTAGGGTCTATTATGCATTATTTACTTCTCTTTTCTCACTCTAAGTAAGTAATTTTTGTTAGGCTATTATTCTCACCTCTCTATTTCTGTCTCTCTCGCACATACACATTAATTTATCTATTATTTTTATAATTAAATAGCGTAATGTTCGTCTTAATCTTTTCTTGTATTTCTATGTACTCTTGCCTTTTTTTTTATACAATTCTAATGCATTTATTTATTTGCAAATAGAACTTGATTTAACTCTAACAAATTTTAGTTTAAAATGATTACTATTATGATGTCATTGTATCTCAATACTTTAGCATGTATTTTTCTTTGAATTCTGCTTGTTTGTCATGCCTTTGAATAGCTAATAGTATTAAATCCTTTATCATTTTCTTCTTTTATACTAGTCATGTAAGTCTTGACTTTTATCAAATATTCATATTTATCATTTCAACATTGATCTCCATCAAGTATTCATATTTTCTAATAATTAGATGAAAATAAGTTTAAATTACATTACATTGTATATCTCATGAATATTGAAGGAAATATAAGGCTATTTTTTTGGGATTATTTTCATCTTAAACTATTATTTTTTTTGAGTTAAATTATATTCTGTTCGAAAAAAGAAGCTTTTGAGTAAAATTACAAAAATAAAAAAAATACAAGAGCAATTATAATTAGTATATGAGAAACTATTAAAGCCAAAATCAATTTAGTATATCATGAAAATAATTCATAAATTAATGTGTGTGCGTGAGAGAGAGAGAGAGATGGTGGGGAAAAACTTCAAGAGAAGAAGAGAAGTAATTAGTACATAATGGATCTTAAAAAATCGAGAAGAATATATGGAGATGACTGATTCAGAATAATCTTGACATTTGAAAAAAATTCACTTTGATAGGAATATTATCGCTCTCATGATTAAAATATTAATTTTCCTTTCATGTAGATAAAGAATATTAATGTTAGCGTAAATAACTCCGTTAACTTGAATATGTTTCTTACAAAACCAGAAAAAAATATATGCATTACATTAGCTCTATTTGCTAAAAAAAATAAATTAAATTTCGGGTAGCGTTCTCAATTCATTTGGTTTGTTCAAGTTTCGTGCCAAATAATCGTCGGTTGAGGAGAATGGAAAGCTTAACTATTCTAACAAATGCAGGATAGATCCATCTAATGCTGGAATGGAATATGATAAAAACGGAAAAAAATATATCCTAATTGTTGAACAGTGGTTGTTGAAACTTGAAACTGGGCTATGCTCCAGGGTCTTCCAAAACAGCCCAAATCCAATCCTCTCCAGAAAGCCTTTTCATGTTTTAGAGCCATATATACAAGATAGTCGGCTTGCACCCCAAAAAAAAAAAAAGAAAATCTCATCATATTCAAACTAAGTGTTTCAAGCATTTGAGATTACACATCCACAGATTTAGGTTTCTTTTGTACTGTTGAGGTTATGATGAAAAATTACAAAATCCCACAAAATCTTATTCAACAAAGAATTTTCTCGTAGAATCTGCCAGAAAAAGCAATTACATAAGTTAAAAAACGCTTAGTTTGCGGGATTGGTACAAATAATGGAACACTGGCACTGGCTACTTGCAGGTCTAGCATCACTGCATGAACATTTTTGAGGCACCTGACTTGCTGCAAACCGTTTTAGTGCTTCATCAATACACCTGAAATCCCCATCACTTCCACATGCACCTTTAACTGGTAAAGGGAAAGTAACAGGGCAGAGCTTGGGTTGTTGGCCTGAAATGGAAGAAGAAAACACAAAATCAAGATAATTGAAATGAACGTAATGCTTCTAAGAACTTTCATAGTGTAACATTTGACCGGAAAAAAAAGTAATGAATGTCATAATATGGGCAATGAGAATGAAAGATAGGGTGGCTGATAAATAGAACATCATTTTTTTTTTTATTAAGTTCTCACCCAGAGAAGGGGTAAGGAGACTCAATAAAAGAGTCACAGAGAGAAGGGGAAGCACAATTGAGTTCTTCATGCTTCTTCTGGTTTGGATCTTGTACTGAATTAGTTTTCACTTTATTTGAACCTCTTGATGCTCCCTTGAAGTTTTGGCACCTTTTTATAGCATGAGCACTGGAGTATGGAGACAATTGGACCACAGTAAAGCAGTCATTACAGAATATTTAGGAGCAATACTGCTCCTTAGAATATAAATTAGAAGTAAATTACTTAGCCCAGACCCTATGAAATAAAAAGATTTTTTTTTCCCAATAGCACTTGTGAAAGTACTATTTGAGTGAAAATCCTCATATTTATTGTCCCTCCATTGTTTTTAGATACTTCTTGGATTTAACTTGACATTTCCAAGAGTTATACTTGATGCCACTTTTAATATGGGCGCCCGTCAGGCAAACGGGAACAACTAGATTAGTTTTGAGCTAGAAATTATATTTAAAATGCACTATCTACCAAACCTTCTATGTTATAGTTGACAGGTGTCGGTCTGTGTAATAATAAATTTCTACTTACAAAAATATATGATAGAGTATAATGACAAGTAGGGTCGTTTCCATAGGAATTAGGAAAAAATTTGTTTCTTTCCGAATAAAAAAAAACTAATTAGGGGGGGGGGGGGTTTGGAAAAATAAAGCTAAAATAATCAATGCAAATAAAAATAATTAAATTGAAGAAAATTAAATTTAAATCAATAATAAACAAGGTGTAGCCTATGAAATAATTTTGAAAATGGTTCATGCAACTGCTCATCAATGCAATAATTATTTCATCTATTCGTTAATAAACAAGTTATAGTTGTTAAACACGTGATGACAACCAGATTTTCCTTACCGTCTCGATAATTAAGGTACGCTCGTTAACTACTTCTCTAACCAAGATACAATTCTAGGTACGTCTATAAAATTTAATTTCTTAATTGCATTAGAAACTAGAAAAAGTTATGTTCTAATCAACAAACACACTACCAGGGTTTATTTAAATTAGAACATATATTTTTTTAACATAAAATCAATCACGCTAGTCGCCACTAACACCAACCAATCAAACAATTACGCATTTGATTGATTAATATGACAGTAGATTATTAGTTTAATTCAAATATCGGACCCGTGATATTTAAATAACAAAATAATCATAAGAAGTTAAATCATAAAACGTACAAATATTAACAAATAAAAATAATTAAATCTCATAATTGTAGTTGAACCAAATCCTTCATTATCCCTTGATTGGAAAAGAATTTAGGTGCACATCATGACAAAAAGTTGCGTAAACATCTGACAAAGCTCTTCGCTCGGTTTTGCTTCGCGCTAAAAGCGGAAAATCACTAGTTTCTCTGGACCGAAACAAAAGTCTTTACAGTCACGACAACCAAGAATCCCTGCTACTCACGTTTTTCCTTTTCCTAATCTATTACTACTACTACTAATTCAAATTTCCCACGGAAGAAATATTTCCCTAATTGAACAAAAGGTAAGCTCTTTGTTTCCTAATACAAAACGGAAAGCCAATTATCTTGGAAAAAGGAACATGCTTCTAAGGTCTTCAATGTGAATTGAAAAACTGTCACGCGCTCGGATCCTGATCTCTTGGGACTTGAGGCTAGACTTAGAGCGCGGCCACACGGAATAAGCCAAGAATCATCGTTAATTTGCTTTTTAACTCTTTTTCTTGTCATATTCCTGAAATTAGTACCAGTTATCAAATATAAGTAAAATTCATCTAATTATGTAATATTTGGCAAATATTGAGGGAAAATATTCACAAGTTAAATAGCAATTATGCATCCTATCAATAGTTTTAACAAGGGTAGTTACCTTATTATGCATCCTATAAATATTTGGCAAATAACAATGGTAAATTTATGTTGCTATACAAGTTGCCTATGTTAAACTTCTAAGAATATAGTGTAAACCTACCACTTACTAAATCAAAACAAATTGTGTATGTAGTTTTATTAAGACGTATGGGACAAATCGTCGTATACTATGTCAGTATTATAGACTTTGTTGAAAATATTCACAAACTAATCTAGTTGATTTCTCAGAACTATGTATTTCTTTTCTCATCTTTTATCATATTTTCTCAGTCATTATTAATTACAAAGAAAATGTTACGATATATTGTTCATTTACAACCAATATGCATGTGTTAGACACAATTTGAATACAAATGTAAAGTGGCATCACCTATCATATGGTCATCTGCGACATAAAGGGAGTGTTTGGATACCAAAATTATCTCAAATAATATTTCGCTTGCATCACAAACACATTTTCCAACCTACCTTTTTATATTCCCAACTACTTTTTATCTCACATACATCACATCACAAAAAGTGCTACAGTAATTATTCCAAATAATATTTCAAATAATACACTATCCTAGCAACTTTGCTAAACCCGTAGACTTAAAAAGAACATTTATCTCATGCTTCCTGAGTAAATTTTTAGATTGTAGACATATATCCTGCGTTTGTTCCTTCCAGAATTTTTTTTTTTGAGAAATGTTCCTTCCAGAATTGAAATGAGCATCATAATAACTCTAGTTGTGACAGCATATAACCTGCGAAGTCTTTTACCAAAGTATCATATGAAAAGTAATTGCTTTCACACATGCAATACATGAGAACAGGATGATGTCAATTGTCCAACTAGGGAATGGGTGGCTGCGGCTGAGTTGTGTGCGGTTGTTTACTATTCTTGTAGTTCTCAAAAAATTTTGTTTTTGTATATCAAATGAAAAAGTATTACATATAATGTAACATGCATCCAATCTTGTGAATAACATAATAATGGAATCATCAGGTTCGTCCCAACGAGTAGGGAGGGGAGCTTTGGGAGTTTTTCATGCTATCAAGTTTAAGTTTTCATATGAATTTTAGTCCTAAAAATTAAGAATCGAAAAAGTATGAAAAGGATTCGAATTTTGAGTTTGGTAGTAAGAATTGAGAGACTGTGGGAGGGATAAAATGATATATACAAAAGAATATAAAATAATCACGTGACATTTGCAGGTAAAATATACTGTCCCTACTTGGCACATAACATATATGGTAATGTATAAAACCAAGAATGGAGGGGCTAAATCTACTCCCCATGTATTCATTGGACAACGTAGCTTCATCTATTAAATTTATTTGATTCCTCTTATATACAGTTCCAAATAACTTATATTGACAAAGCAACAAAAAAATGCAAAAAAATGTTTCCATTTAGAAGAGAATATTTTCAAACATTTTACAAGTACTTAAGAATGTTAATTTTTAATTTAAAGTTTAATTTGGCAATTGATTTTTAATTTAAAGTTTAATTTGGCAATTGAGATTTTCAATTACAAATGAGCACGTAAATAGCAATGTCTCTGCATTTCAAGTCTCTAAAATTAAAATCTCAATAGTTTCAAGATGGAACATACAATCATAATAACCTTTTCATATAAATATCTATCATTTGATTCCAGCAATTCCGATGTATGCCTGAGAAGCCAAAGCATAGCTACTACACGTTGGAAAAGACAATTTTACAACGTTAAAATCTTGACTTTGACAACACAAACTTCTTGTTGAACAAGACTCTTTTTTTTTTTTTCTTAAGGATTAAATAAGACAGTTTGGAATTTTATCACGCATGTGGGCTTTAGATTGGCAGGTTGGCATTGTCTAGAAAGAATATTTCGATACTTCTTAAAAGTTTGGGCTGTTATAAGATTCTAGAATGGTTTAGTAAAAGTAGACTTTCTATCTCAATTTTTCAGAAAATGGAATTTTCTAACTGATTCACTGCTGTTAAGGCACCTAAATGAAATCGCATTTGAATTGCCAGATAAATACAAACATTCACATCTATTTAGAGGTGGCAATTTGTCCCAAGTCCCAATGGGTTACCCATGCCCATGGGGACTTTGGGCGGGTTGGGTATTGAAATTTGATATTGGGTTTAAAATGGGACAAATTCCAATTATATCCATTAATTGATGGGAAATTTTGGAAAATACTTGGGTACCCATTGGGCTCAAATAGCTTGGTTCCGTTTGGATTAGCTGTTTTTGGGGATGTTTTTGAAATATTTTATTGTAACAGTGTCTATGAAAAAATTTTACTATAATTTTTTTAAAATATTTGATATACTAATGTGGATGGGATGTTTTTTGAGTTATTGTATATTACTGTAACATTGTATTTGAAAATTTTATTTTTTGAAAAAATAGCAAATCCAAACAGAGTCTTAGATTCAAAAATTATCTTTAACAATTTTTATAGTCATACTAGCGAATATAATCTAGCAGTCTTCCTAATTATTATCCACAAGAATTTCCAATATTTCAGTCAGTTTAGACCTGTCATTCTTGGACAATGATGAGAATAAATATTCAACACCCTAAGTGCCTTGGCCATCTTAATATATGTTGGAATATGGCTGTATATCTATCTTTTCCTTTATTTGTTAATCCAAATTTTGGTGGGAATCCTGAATATAAAGCACTTGTATGTTTATTTAATAAAACTAAAAGAAATTTAATAAATAAAAAATATTAAAGTTATATAAAAAATAAAAAATGAATTAAAGGAAAAAAATATGTAGAAAATAGATTTGGGTATTGGACGGGATCAATCTAAACCCATCCCAAAGTGATCCCGCCCAAGTTAGTCCCAAAACACATATGGGTAAGGTTGGGCCTAAACCCATATGACTCGGTTCCATCTCAAATCCAAGCAAATCTCGCGCATCCCGCCCATTTTGCCACCTCTACATCTATTATACCCTTGAATTGAAACAATTTTTTCAAATTAACCACTCTATATATTCTAACAAATTAATACTTAAATCCCCTCCCATCGAGTGCTTAATGGATACCCATGAACAAAACAATTGGCCCGTCATGAGACTAATTTGATTAAGATATATAGCAATATCGCAAACCCTGTAATTAATCTACAAAATTACTCGTATTGTTGTACACTCTTTAATTATTAATTATATTTTATTAGCTACTTTTAGCGTTATTTAATCTCTTACCCTTGAATTAAGGCATATCCACCCCTATGTTATAGCTAGACACACATACACATACTGCTATAAATTAAGAATTTCATAGACAGTAATAATTTGGATCTGTCATCCGTGTAACAATTAAAGCAAACAATTAATTCACTATAAGAAAGTTGAAGAACGAAATTATTGCTCACTTTCTTTCTTTTTTATTTTTTGGTGAAATAATTAATTTTTGTAGGCCTCTAGACAACTTTGTATGTACAAGTTCAAGAACTTCACGAGATGATAAGGCAGATAAATGGATCAACTTTTTAAAGAGAAAACTACCACAAACTTACACTCTAATAAGAGAAGGGAAAAAAAAAACTTCATAAATGTTTGAAACTTTGTTTAGGTAAGGGCTAAGGCTAGCCAACTAGGGAGAGTATATATCACGAGCAATCAGCCCTGATCACCGCTGCGTTATATTGGCATTAATTTGGCTGAATGTCTTGAGACATGCTCGCGAAATACAGCTAGAAAGGTACTTGGAGACCATTTCTCTCACGGGGAAGTGCCAATTTCATCTCATGATGAAGGAAAAAAGATTACATGATGAAAGGCAACAGATTTCACTATAAAGTATAGCTTCCCAAACCCATCATATATTCATCCCAAGCTGCTTCCCAAACCCATCATCACAAGATCGATGGATTTTGTTGGTTTTCTTTTGTGGGTTCTAACTTCTTTCTTGTTACTTACGGCAAAAGCTTGCTCACAACCACAGGAACAGCAGCCACAAGTGCCTTGTTTCTTCATATTTGGAGATTCATTAGTTGATAATGGGAACAATAATGGCCTCCTCACGCTGGCCAGGGCTAATTATATGCCTTATGGACTTGATTTTCCTCAGGGTGCCTCTGGTCGCTTCACTAATGGTCGTACATTTGTTGATATTTTGGGTGCGTACGTTTTTATACTTTTGCATGTTTGCAAAAGAAGCTTCAAGACATAATACTATTGTTTGATACTATAAATCTGCAATTTGTATGTTTATCAATACTATTGGTATAGTTCGTTAATGAATCAGACATAGGTGCTGATTTGAATTTGGAATGGTGTGGATTTAGTCCCTCTGTTGATATTACTAGATTACATTCATTTGTTTAGTAGGGATAGTAATTTGGCAAGGAATAAATACTAAAGGAAAAGGAGGATCGCGAAAAACAAGCCTGTCTTCTGAGACGAGAAACAAAGTCCCATAATGTGTTTGATTTTTTGAAAATGTAGTTAGATTAAAGTGAAGTTAAATACTTTGACAATGAAAATTAATGAAATTGTTTCATTTTGCAGCTCAACTTCTTGGCTTTCCCAACTATATCCCAGCCTATGCCAGGGTCCGTGGCAGGGCATTACTGCAGGGAGCAAACTATGCATCAGGAGCATCAGGCATCCGAGACGAGACAGGAAATAATTTGGTAATCCAGCTGTTGTTTTCGCATTGTAACAAGATGAAGTGTACATCAACTGGATAAAAATCGCAATATTGAATTGTTCCTAAAACGCTGCAAAAAAAAAAAAAATGATACTGCATTATTGAGATTTTGTAGCGTACTTAAATTCTTTCAAAATGTACTTAGATAGATAGACTAGTTTTACGTACAATACGTGAAAGTTAAATGTTTGGTTTTCGATGTGGTTGATGGATAGAGTAACTAGCCTGGTGAATTACCTTCTTGACTGCAGGGGGATCACACATCAATGAATCAACAAGTAGCCAAATTTGCTACAACTGTAGAACAGTTGAGGAGGTACTTCAGGGGAGATAGCATGGCACTGGGAAATTACCTGAGCAAGTGCCTATTCTACTCAGGATTGGGAAGCAATGACTACCTTAACAATTATTTTATGACAGATTTTTATTCAACCAGAACAGCTTACACCCCAATAACTTATGCCGCTTCACTTCTTCAGGATTATACCAGGCAATTAACTGTGAGTAACTTCCACGGATAGTATACAATTAGCTTGGAAAAAAGATTATGGTAGTAAAAGACAAACCCAAGTTACAAATTTTTTCATGATTTCAGAAATATATCAAGATTTAATGAATGATAGAAATAAAAGTTCTGTTTCTATGGTAAAATCTTAATGACACAGGCAGTCTAAATTTATGTTACATGTTATAGTCTAAAAATACTTGTCAACATGTGTTACAAAATTTTAGACATTCTCCTTTAAATATGTAAAATTTCCATTGTTGCTTAGTAGGGAGTGTAGTGACATATAATCTAGAAACTCTGAAACTTGAATTGTGGAAATTATACTAATAACCCATAAATGACTAAAAATTAGACATGTTTGAACTCTAGATACCATCCAATTTTGTTAGATAGGATTCGTCTTTACGTTCATTCATATCCGGAATAAATTGAGACTGTCTATCAGTATTCTAATTGGAAATGTACGATGTATCTCAGGTCATGCTAGACAGAAACAAAAGTGTAGGCAGTACATTTTAGCGTTCTTGATTGAAATTAGGCAGTTTGAGCCAAAATTAATCTCAGACATTAAAATAATTCCTTGTCAAATATTCGTGTTTATGTGTTTTGCACATCATCAATTTCAAAGGGATTGTACAATTTGGGAGCTCGTAAGCTGATTGTATCAGCAGTCGGACAAATAGGCTGCATACCGTATGAGCTAGCACGGTACGATGGCAATGGTAGCAGATGTAATGAAGAGATCAACAATGCCATCATCCTCTTTAACACTGGACTGCGAAAATTGGTTGATCGTTTCAACAACGGTGAACTTCAGGGAGCAAAATTTGTTTACTTGGATTCATTTCAGAGCAGCCAAGATCTGGTACTCAATGCCAAAACATACGGTAATAATGCCCTCTAATTCGACAGGCTAACTTTGAAAGTTTAGTGAATGGACAATTTGTGAAGCCAATTTGAGTTCAAAAGTTGGATAAATCCCAAAATGCGCACTTTTGAAACTCAAATAAGCTTATTTATGACCATGAAGTTCACGGCTTTTTGATTAGAAAAATACGTTGCTTGCCATGTGCTAATTACAATTTATGCAAATTACAACTACAAACTAAAATTAGAACAGAAATAAAGGCAAACCTTGACATAATTTATGAAGGGACAAATGTTGAATGCACTTGGATTAGAATTTCATTTTCTTGGAGAAAATTTTATCGTCCTGTCTCTTTGCAATAATTGACCAAATCATGTATTCCTTGCATGATGATGGTGAACAGGGTTTGAAGTTGTTGACAAAGGGTGCTGTGGAGTTGGAAAGAACAATGGCCAAATAACATGTCTCCCTCTTCAGCTGCCATGTGATGACCGAAGAAAGTACTTGTTCTGGGATGCCTTCCATCCAACTGAAGTTGCAAACATATTGCTTGCTAAGAAAGCATACAGTTCCAAGTCTAAATCATATGCTTACCCAATCAATATACAACAATTAACAATGCTTTAGGACTTTGCAGAATTTGCTGTATTTAATTGGAAAACAAGATGTATTCTTCATAAACTGCTTGGCTATGTTAAATTGCAATCCTTTGAGTCTTTTTTTTTTTTTTTTTCCCGTCTCAATCTCTGAAGTGGAGGGGTGGGAGTGCAGAAGCCAATAGGAGAGGATAATGAAATACTGGATATAAAGCCTCATTCTCATATGAGGAATAAAGACTCCCAAGAAAATAAGTTGACTAGTGACGGGTTTTTTTTATTTAATAAATAACAGCAACATTTGTTTATTTAGGGTGCTTCTTTTCCATCGACACGTTGCATACCTAGACTGGCACAAAGAAATGAAATAAAGATAAGGGATAATTTCAGAAAACTCCCTTGAGGTTTCCACCAATTTCACCCATTACCCCTCAAGGTACGATAGCGGATTGTCTTTCTCGATGATGGCCTTTGCCTCTTCTCCTTTCATCCCAAGCACCTTGGGCCACACAGTCTTGTATTCTGCATTAAGAGAAAAAAAAAAAAGAAAAAAAAAACAATGGAACTAAGTTCATTATATTTTCACACACACACACGCATATGTTCCTAAGTATGTACAGTAAGAATACAAAGACAAACGAAGAAAGCTAAACAAATTAAGAGTAAACGTACTTAGGTAGACTCAATTCACTATAGACCATGAGTAAAATACTTGTATGACTTCGTATATGGAGAGAGCTCTTGGATAAGGATTGCACAGACAATGAACTGACATTTTTCTTCCAAATTGATATTCTTCTCAAATCAATAATGTGTTCAATGAACCAAATCACTAGTATATATATTTCTCCTTCAAGTGTGAACGCTATCCTTGATTAAAAGAAATTGAATGAATCTTGGCGAGTAATGTTCTGTGTGAACCGGCGGCTGGTAGACTTTTTCATATCATACTGTGATTTAATGGATATTCCAAATGATCTAGGTGGACTACTTTTCAAAATTTGTTTCTTTCTTAAAAGAATTTTGCCCTTTATGTACCTGTTTAATGTACGAAATTGTTATCTGTTACAATCTTTATTAATCTTTAGTTTTTTTTTTCTTTTGGTGGAAATACCAACGGATACTTTGTTATGGTCTTCGACGGGTTTTTTTTTTTTTTATTGATATTCTATGGAATCTATTAGATTATAATTAAGTTTTGGGTTTGTCTAATAGGTGTGCATTAGACACCAGTATAAGAGAATTCCTAATTAGTATTAGTTAGAAAAAGTTGAAGTTTAAACAATAAATAATTAACTAGATAAACCTTCAAAAGAAAGTCTAAATGAACGTTAAAAAGAAAATAAATTGTCTAAATGCAAAAAGAAACGATGTATATCAGTGTGTATATTTTAATAAATAGTAGTAAAATTAATAAGACTGTAATAGCCCAATTCCATTAGGCACTACTAAAACACTACTTCACGAAGAAGAAAAAAACTAAACAACGGATTTTTTTTTTAATGAAATCTACATTTAGTCAATTACTCGTGAACACAACTTCAAGGTATCCATAGAAGTGATGGGAAATGCGAATATTCAGTTTTGGTGGTGTTACACTCTAGTATTGATTGTTTCATAGGCTCCGTGACTTGCAATAAAGTTCCAGTAGCGAGGAATAATGTGTAGTATATTTGTTCTCAACCGACTCTTACGATCGATCTTTCATTTCTCAAATCCATTTTGATTAGCACATCAATCACTTCTGATCTTAGAAGATCTTATTACAAAGAGTTTCTCAACGCTCCTTAATGACTTCCTTATTGCTATTTCGCTTTAATCTTTTTCCTTATTGCTTTCTCATGAACATGATGGGATTGACTGCTGCTGCTGGCAGAAGAATTAGTAGCATATATAGTTCACTTGCATTCCGACACATGACCGCAAAATTCTAAAATAGCTACCTTTCACCTTATCTTGTTACACTGATCAGTGGTAGAATTATCTTTGGCTGGAGAATGTATACCATCTGACCTGTTTTATTTTATTTCATTTTTAATGCAATTTAACTTCTGTTGACAGAATTGAAGACTAGGCATTAGAGCACACTAACTAGAAAGAAAAGTGTTTACATCATCATGCATTGCCAAAATTCCTTACAATTTCTAATCTCAAAAAGATCAAATACCCTTAAAACCATGAAAAAAGTGTAGCAAACAGCAGCAGTAAATCACAAAGTATATATTAGAATTGCAGAGGTCGTCAATCAAAGACGTCAAAGACGAGCAAGCTGCTCTATGTTTATGGGGTAAACAAGTTGAGGACCTCCACTGAAAGCACTCTTTCCAAACAAAATGTTTACTGCTGCTGTTGGGTGAAATGCATCCCAAAATATGTAGCGATCCCTCTCTGGACATGGCACCTGGAATGGAAGACAAGTTATCTGCCCTCTATTACGTCCAATTCCACAGCACCCTCGATTTACTATGTCAAATCCTGTAAAACCAAAAAAAAAAAAAATAAATCAAGAAACACATAAAATGGATAAGTAAACGGTAAATTCTACAAATATATAACATTTCTTGATTGTTTGAATTGCTTCAATTCTATAATTCTGCGTGGTGTCTAGTAGTACCATAAGAGTCATGGTTGGTAAGGAGATCTTGGAACATGTTGCGAATATCGATGTAAGCAAATCTGGATCCTGGGAGATTGGTGCTGAGTTTGTTGATCATAGCCTTGCTGTTGGTACTGAAGGGAACTACCAACTGGTTCACCGGCTCTGAGCATAGACCAGCTCCACTTTGAGCTAGGATGCTTGGTATACATCCCATTAGTCCAAGCCCAGCAATTACAAATTTCCTGGCTCCCAGATTATACAGCCTCTGCAGTAAGAAACAGTGCACAAAAAAAGTTAATTTTCTAATCAAGATTAATAAAAAAAAAAAAAATCAAATCTAGTACCATCTTACAGTGAGTTGTTGAGTGTACTGGGATGTCAAAAGATCAGCAAATTGTTGAGCATTATACTGGTTTTTGGTGTTGTAATTTGGCATGAGATAATTGTTGAGATAGTCATTGCTTCCCATTCCCACAAAGAATATGCATCGAGAAAGTGCCTGTGCTACATCTGGGGCACCAAGGCTGTTTGTGATTTGATCAAGCGTATTCTCAAAGTTTCGGATTTGTTGGTTGAATGGAATGCGGCCAACCTGAAAATTGGACGTGGTTAATTTTCCAATTTATAGGAAATGTTGTTTTACAATCCCATTTTCCCATCTATAATCACTCAACCAATATAGTATTATCCTTGGAGAGAAAATTCAGCATGCACTTACAAAGTTTCGGCCTGTTTCATCAAGGATGCCAGCTGCTGCGGAGGCGTAGTTGACCCCATAACGCACTTGATCACCGGAAGCCTCTGAGAAGGGCGGAATAAGAGGTAGTCCTAGCAATTCAGCTGCAAAAAAGTACATGTTCAAAACTCAAAACAATTATACCCGGACTCTTCTCCTAGTACCATGCAATTTTAGGATGAAATTTGCCGTGAAATTCAGAGGGTTTAATTTCAAATGGACGCCCACATCTATCAATGACCTGTTTAATTTTCTGTCATGAGCAAGGACCTAAGTAGAACTAGCACCTTTATCGCCTATTGGCAATGGAGTTTAAGGAAGGCGGGATTTTGATCTGGCGTTGAAGCACACGCCTTTAGGGGCAGAAGGCAGGGGATGGGCCAGTCAGAAGCCAAGTAATAAATCAAAGAGGCCTTAAAAGGGTGTTTGGCATGTAGGTTTACAAAATAAAGCTTTTAAACTGGGGTGGTTTGAAAAAAAAAAACTGGGGTGGTTGGTAATATAAGGCATATACGTAATTTCTTGTTAGATAACTTCATGTTCCACGCTCTCAACCGTACTTAATTTGAGTTATATCAAGTATTCCACGCCTTCAAGCGGCTAGATATACAAAACCTGAGTAAAAGAGTGGTGCAACATTTATAGGTTTACCTAACCCGTCAACTGCTTTTTTCCTTACAGCACAAAAGACACTATGGTCATTCATTTACCATTACTAGTCTGTCATACATGCACGTACATGCACTATTATGCTAGTAGGTTTAGGCATCAAGTCCTACGTACTAGTTCATAGAAGTTAACTCTCAAATTATCAGCAATAGCTTTTGTCATTTTTTTTCACTTTTTAGGTGAATCTGCTGGTGAATAAACATTTATGTATGCTATGCAAATAAACAATAAAAAAATGCAGATTGAAGATTAAGAAAGCAAGACAAAACTTAGATTTAATTAAATATGAGAATCCCAAAAAAAAAAAATTTAAAAATCCGTACCTATTTCATCAACCATGGTGTAACCATTAGAGAAGCGTCCAGTTGGACCACCATTGAAATCAATGCCATAAGGAAAATAGTTGGCTTTTGCAAAAGAAGGGAGGTTGTTGTTATTCCCATTATCAATCAGAGAATCTCCAAAAATGAACATGGCAGGCACAAGTGCTCTCCTGGCTTCACTAACTCCTGGAATTGAGCCATCATCATTTTGTCCATGTCCTGGAATTGCAATATTGCTCAACACCAACCAAGAAACAAAAATCCAGGAAAACATCAGCTCAGCCATAGTATTTTGAGTGTGTGTCTGTGTGTGAAAAGTGACAAAGATTCTTTAAGAGCTGAGGTGAACAGAGGCGAGGAAGTGATGGATGAAATGATGATGATAATGAACTAGTAGTGGACTGAGTAGTTTCCCATCTCTATGAGAATTGAAGGGGTTCATGAAGGTGGCGGAAGGATTTAATAGAGGGAAGAAGTGTGGTAGTTTAGGGGTAGTAAATGGATTCACCTGTATGTTGTCTGTTGGAGTAAATATAGTAATTATTGATGTCAGTGTTGTGAAAACTTTTCTTTAGCAAATTTAGATCTTAGACAAATTGTTTTTATCCTACAAACAATTTTGTACAAACAATTTTGTACGTATTCTATGTCCTTTTGGGTAATTTTCGTATGCCTTTTAGCCTTTGATGAGCTCCTAAGCCTCGAGGAGTACTTCTCTCTAATATCCAAAAATCCAGGATTGAAATATTGAGTATTTAGGCAGCTTCAGTTCTCAGTTCAACAGATTTTTTCTTTTTCGTTCATTGCTTTAATTTGGAAGCTACAACCTGTTTGGATAATTCTAAATATGTGCCATACGAACATGATTGTTCGAATATTTTCCTGATTAGGTATTCTTCTCGTTGCTCTTAAAATTTCAACCTATAACCATGGTAATTAGGCATAGGCAGCTGGAACCAACCTCATCTGGCAGTCATGTTGGATTTAGAGGATCACAGAGCGAAATGTATTTAATGAATGACCTTTCTAGTAGCTACTGAGGTTAAAAGAAAAAGGGAAATGACAATCAAGTCCTAAGTATATATATGTATGTATCCTTGTATAAACCCTATATGTATACATATAAGTAAAATACTTTAATTGAGAATCTTATGGTCTTAAAACATATAAACAAACAGGGGAAAAAACTTTAACAGAGCTAGTCATCTTCTTTTTCTTTAGCATGTTATATTTCTTCCTTTTTTGTACTTTTGTTTTAGCTTGACACTGAAAGCATACTTGAACCTGGAAGATTCTGCAAGACAAACATATAAATTCAAGCAAAACTTTCTTCATTTCTGCAAAACTAACTTTTCATTTGGATTGCCATTTTTAAGAGTTTTGTAAAAAATATATATATATATACTGTAGTGATTTGATATATAAGAAATTAAAAAATATGTTCACGAAACAAGTGAAAAATTTTCTGCAGAAAATCACAATCCAAACAAAGGTACAATACTACATATGAGTTCTCCTTGCAACAGTAATTCTATTCTTTTAGAGGACAGTTCTAAATCATTGATCTTTTTGAACGTCTTTTGTTCGTGGGATTAGCAGATAACAGTTACTTGTACTGAGGTCACTTAGTTTCTTTAGAATTTGTGTCAAGCTCCTGTGTTCCATTGGCGAGGCTATTCTTGCATTTAAGTCCCATACAGTTCTCGTGTTTGGATCATGAAAGTATGGTCATGATGTTGACTCCTGTTGACAATTTCTTCTTGTACATTATTGCTATTCATAACATTTATTATGCTAATTAAATTCCTCATTCTCTAATCAAAATACATTTTAATCACATTCAATCTCAAGCTCTATAGGAAATAGTTTCTCATGTCTTGCGGTAAACGAAGCCATGCATTCTTGCATGCGATTAATTTCTGGATCTAATTAAAAAAATATAGTATCCAATTGCCTTCCAATTAATCCCAGTTCTTGATTTTATTAAAAAAAAAAAAAACTACTATAAATAAAATAAAAAAGTCAACTCCACATCAATGTTTGATGGTTCCACTGACGGCATAATAAAGGAACAGTTGCAAGCCAGACCGCCATGATCTCAATCCTAAAGCCCTCACAAGTCAAAAAAGGAGGTAACATTTCGCCACAACTGCATTAATCCACGAGCTGTCATTCCCAAAAAGGGATGGGAATTGATTGGCTTTCCCGGGCGGTTCTGTTCCTATTGCCTGCCCCATGCGTCTACCTCTACCGTTTTCTTTGTCCAAATAAGCACCTGGACGGCTCATTGACTACGGTACTAGCGGTCCTAATTGATCACATCTTACGAGATTTCTTGGCTCTGTATTGTGTTGGTGATTTTTTTTTTTTTTGAATAAAGTTTGGGTGAATCCTCCGATCATTGTCATCATAGGTCCGAACATACCTTTAAAAGCAGGTCTTTTATAAAAATTCTTATAAATTACCATAAATATAAACTTTTACATCGACAGCAGAATTCGAAATTCGAAATGATTCATTCTTAGCAATTGAATCAACTTGTATTACAAAAGAATAAAAAAAAAAATATATATTGGTTGCAATTCATCTATTAACTGCATCACTCGTATATGGCTTAGCATGAAGAACTAAAACAATTGATATTCTTTTTGTGAACGGGTGGGACAGTTGAGAGGCCTGCTCTGCTAGCATTTAATTACTATTACTACCACCGTCATATGGCCTGGCTTTTTTGAGGGTTTACTACTAAGTTATTCAAGACTAAAGGAAATTCGGGTATGGTGCATTTATTTCTGATATGGTTGTCTGGCTGACTAGTCACACAAATAACTACCAAGGGAAGGTTTGCCAGCACTGGCAACCTAGGTACCCTTATCCGTTTCAACTTTTAAACTTTTATCTTGTAGCTCTAGTCCATCCTAAGGAGGAACAATTTGGCCTCTAATAATGTTAGACTGGTGTGAAGAATAACAATTTGCCCACCAATGTTCCTTTCAATTGGCATGGTTTGACGGTATCAATTAGCCTGACAAAGCTACATGAACATAGTTACTCAATTCAAAGTACACATGATTTAGGATCCTCTTGTGCTTTAAACTACAAAAGGCACAAATTGTTGTTTAGCTATTAATTGTCTTTTCAAAAGGGTTACCTGCAAATCTTCTTGTTAGATCTCGTGTATTTATGCCGTTGTGTACATAGCAAATGAAGAAAATTGTGTTAATTCCTTCTTCCAATATTATTAGCTCCATTATAAATAGAAGTTAAATAATATACTTGACAATATGTAACAGTGTCTCGTGTAACTCTACTTCTAACATTACGACTTACGAGTAATGATAAACTCATGACCTAGTTTACGGGTTACAATTTTTGGCTATTATGTAGAATGTAATAACACGAAACTAATAGACATTTATGCTACTTGTATCTTTAAATCACAAATCAAATTGAATTATTAAAATTATTCTACTTACCTAAGTTTGGGAATGTTGAATAGTTTCTTCTTAAAGCATTCTTATGTAACTAGAAATAGTTTCAATACTCTTGTGAAAGGTAATCATTATAAAATTCTTAATTGCTTAGGGGGGAAAGAAGGGAAATTTCAGCAACTTTAGGAAGAAAAATATGATTCCTGTGAAAGAATCTTCAAATTTACCAAGCCTGTTTTACCATTTTGTTTATGACTATTGTCCACTCTCAACCGTACGCGGTTTTGCCACTAAATTTACTGCATGGAGTCACGTAAAGAAACCAGTTTTTGAATTAGATTTACATTCTAGAATTATAATTACAGTTTGCTAACAGAAATGTGTTAACTAGGTCATGATTAATCACGAGGAGATCTATACATGAGCTTCCAAATATTCTAAATGATTGAAGCAACTAAATAATTGCATTTTCAAAGTTTGAACAGTTAAACCCAAAAACCACACAAAACCAAAGGGGGCATCTGTGATAGCCTGCTGAAATGTTATTTAACTTAGTATATTCAATAAGAGACCCCCAAATGGATTAAAATTATATACAATACTATAACGGATTAAAATTCGACTGCTTCGAACAAATCATATACAAAACTATGATAAAGGATTAAAATTCGACTGATATCTAATAGTCCAATTCCTCTTAGAGGTCAATCTACAGAAACAAGTGTAATCAATCAATAATAAGCTGTTAACAAAGCTAGCTAATGATGGAACTATACCTAACTGAATATATATAGGTGCAGAGATACAGACACAAACTTAGAAAAGGAATACAAGTACAACACAGTAAATATTCTAAGAACAAAAAGCATTGGATGCTTGAAATAATTTCATGTTGGATCATCATCAACATGACAAAGACCTCTCAGGGTTTCCACAATTTCATGGTGCAATCTTCACTATATGTGGCAACGAGATTCCTGTGCGGGTGGTGTGTTATACCAATCACATCCTTCTCATGAACCTACAAGTAAGGATGAAAAAATACACTCAAATTCAATAGTGTATTCCTCAGCGATTTTACAGAAAGAAACACGTGATTCAGAAGAAAAACACCACTGCCATTTGCGTTATGAAAGTTAGCCCAAAGAAATTAATGTTCTTTAATTCAAATGTTTATTGTAAAAACCTCAAAAAGTAAAAGCTCACCTTCATCAAGTGCTCTAGATTGCCAGATTGATAGCTGAAGCAATACAAATTTCTGCACATAATACAGGTTATGGCATTAATAAGACGTACATCAATACTAGTGAAGTTTGCGGCAAAATCATGCTTGTGTAACCGCGGCAAAATCAGTTTGAACACTATTCAGATGGTCGATATTTTATAACTCCAAATCAAAAGTGCTTCAAAATTCTAATGTATTCAATGAGAAAGACCTTTCTCTGTTGCTTGAATGATTAATATATTGAAACAGAGGTTAGTTCACAAGAGCATATATTTTAGCACTCGAACTACCGTTGTCCTATTTGAGTTTCAATCAAGCTTTATCAGTCTCGGTCATATTTATGGCAACAAGTTCAAGAAGATAAAAAAGAAAAGCATTGTTCCTATTCATTTATTTCATCTGCTAAGCCATATGCATAATCTGACTTGTCATCTTCAGTCAAATAATCAAAGCTGCATCAATTCTGGCAAAGCTTCAAACATGAAAATATTTTATATTACCATTGCATAAGATTAAAGAGCCATCAGATTAAATGTGGAAAAAGAGAAACAAAAAGTAAGACATATTATCTGATCTGCACCCTACTATACTGGGGCATATATTCTTGTCTTTATTGTCTTTTCACATCTCCCGTATTTGAATACTCAGTCTTCAAATTGTGTAATCTGCTCATAAGGAAGAGAAGAAAAGATAAGAGCACATTTGTCTGGTGATTCTCTTGGGAGTTGAGTGGCAAGCTCAACCCATGAGATGACTCGATTTGTTTCTGCGTGTGGGTTTGTATATGGTGGCTGGAAAGCAAGGATTGAAACCATCAGAGTTTGATGGGATAAAGGCAGTGGCAGCTAGGAGGTGACGAGGTGGAATAAGGTTTTCTCAAAGTAGTAGAATAGGTAGTCTCACACTAGCTAAGAGGCAAACAAACAAAGCTCATGTATCTATGGAGGAATAAATAAGGCTCGCCTAGGCTTCCATCTGAGTAATTATGTAATTGGATTCAACTCTCAAACTAGACCCAAGGTAGAACTATATAATTGGATTAAACTCATCTTGATTGGCCAAAACTAGACACAAGGTAGAAAATGTACAAGTTTAGTCTAAGTTTTGAACCAATCCCTCCAAGCAGCTCGCAAACCACTCATTTGGAGCCTTAACTTAACAGATCCAAGTTAAGAACTAAAACAAGTATTTCAGACAAGTGATTCAAACATTTAAAGTAGCAGTATTTCAGACAAATAGTACTCAGAAAACAAGGACGAAAAAGTCTCTTACGAGATGGAAACTTATAGTCATTCAAAAACCCTCAAAAAGAATGAACCATACAACAAATAGTAAGCAGCTCAAAACCACACATAACAGCAGTGACTTTACAAATATCGGAGGTGAAACCATGTTAGTAGCAGATTAACATAACATCTATCTTCCCTTTCATAATTTTTAGTTGCTCATACTGTATTTTAATTATAAAAATAATACATCCGAAAATCCCGCACATTGTCATCTCAGAGAGAACTTACTGTTTTTTTAGATTGTTAATGAATATATAAATCAAAGAACAAATTACCTAGCCATCAGCCAAAGACTACAAAATATAACATCTCAATTTGAAAATAACAGTAGAAAGCAAGAAACACATTTGAACTAAACCAAGAGTAGATTGAGTACATAAGCTCAACTTTTAAATGGCACCAGAGGATGTAGAATCCAGCAGTAGTTAATTTTCAATAACTTAAACATGAAAGAGATTCTCCTCATGATGAAAGAAAGCAAGCAGCATTGCTTTGAGACTTACTTGTCTTCACCGACACAGTAAATCCATTCCCCTTTTGGGGATACACAAGCTGCCACGAAGTCTCCACCTTCTCTTTTACCAGAGGAGAAGCTTTTTACAACCTGTATGAAGACAAATCAATGTCAAAGAAGTTAATTTGGGTCTGCTTGACCCAAGAGCAATCTCTAACCCTCCTTTTGCACACAGGAGAGTTAAATATGCCCATTATCTACTATCTGAAAACACTAAGGAATTGACTATTTTCAATTGATAACAAGTTTATAACTATTTTCAAGCATGCTCCAATAACAGGATGCAGCATTATATAAAAGCATTGAGTCTGAGGCAATGATTACTGTACCTTGTGGCCACGGTTTTAGTGTGCAAATCTTTGAGTCCCTATTTGTGTTTGCAAGATGTTGTACAGGTAATTTTCATTTTATTAGGGATTAGGGGCGGAATGGCAGCAGAGAGAATCCCCAAATAAAGAAACCAAGGCCTTAAACTCATCAAATCTTACATACAATTTCAAATAGGACTTCCGGTCCACATATAGGCATTTTCTTTTCCCAAAATTTGCTGTATACTAAATATAAAACATAAACATGGTGGGTTATTTGGTGAGGATTAAGCATAGCTTTTAAATCCACCAAGAACCTATTGTAGGCTATTGTTATTCTTTTCTCTCTGTGGAGAGTATTCATGGAGCACAAAATCCTGAAAAACTAGTTGCAGTTCTGTCAGTGAGACTCAAGATCTTATCTGTGACCTAAGAGGAAATTAGAGCATTAAGTGATTACCCTATTCCCAATTCCTGATTTATTGCAAATTATTGAAAAAATTAACAAACAAAATCACATACCTGCCCTTGCAGTGTCATGATATATATCGATGAGGTTTTATTACAAACAACAATATGATCTGCATTCTTTGGGAAAAGATGAACAGAGTTAATGGATGCATCACCGCCCTGTACCAAAGAGAAATGTCAAGTTCAGGCCATAGTTAAGTTAAACAGTAAATCATATTGATCAAAAACAAGTGCACAAGGCTCCACTAAAGGATATTAGGGAAGCAAATGAATGTAGGGCACAAAAAAGCAATGATGCATTTTAGGAGATCCAACTCTATGACAAGAAAAACATACCCTTAAAGGAGGTGGTGGCTTAAACGTCTGTAGACAGTCTGCAGTCTTAACATCCCACACCTGTGTAAACCATTTACAAATATTACAACAGGGGGAAAAAAATATGCAGGCCTGTAGAAGTGCGTGCTTATTTCTGAAGATTACAAATTTACCTTGACTGTGCAGTCACTAGATGCAGTAATGATGCGAGATCCATCATTAGTAAAGATGGCGTCATTCACATAGGATGTATGACCACGGAATTCCTTTAACATTTTCCCTGATTTTAAGCCGTGAATTCTGTCCCAATCATGACACATGGTCCAAATATCAGAAACAGAAGATTTGAGATTTTACCCCATGATAAGCAGTTTCTCACAAGATGTTGCGCAATTGGACGTAACTGTCATCCCTCTTGCCTTTTTTTTTTTTGGTTAAAAAATTTTGAGTTGCATTAAGCCAAACCTTGCTGTGCTGTCAAATGATGTGCTTAATAGCTGAGTTCCATCTCGGGAGAAGACAATGCTTGTGACACCCTGAGAATGTGCACGTTCAAGACGGCGCAAGCATTGACCAGTTCTTATACGCCAAACCTGGACCACATATACAAAAAAGAATTACAGCAATGGATATGTTAAACCTACCCCAAGAGAGCAGCTACAACCATGGAACCAATTGAACAAATTATGAGATCTTTACTGCAGGAAGAAAAGAATTAATGCCTTGCACAGTCACAAAATGTAACAGTAAAAAACAAACCATATGTTTCAGCTACAGCTACAGCAAAGCTGTCTTAAAGAAAGAAAGGAAAATAAAAAAATAAAAGGCAACAATTTTTGTTAGGAAACTTTCCCTTTACTACCAGCTGGTCATAACCTTGCAACTATGTTAACCACTTATCTTTAGCAGCTTATAAGCAAAAGCGGGAACAACAATCATAACAGTCTTGGTGCCAACTCATTGCTTCTACCAGAAAGCATGTGGTGGAAAAAGTGTTCTTTCAAATTTAAAGTTCATAAAAAGGATTAGTTGGAATATCAACACCATTGCTGAAGCAGAAGTATTCTATTTTAAGAAAATGCACGTGATTCCCTCATGCACCCAACAAGTGAGAAAGACATTGGATTTGGACAAGACAAAGTACTTTTATGCATGATACAAGAATTACAAATTAACAAAAGGTGTAGTTCAAAACCTGCACGAAAATGCCGTATACTGGTAGTTAAGAACACCTCCAGATTTTACAAGGTACAAGATGGCTAACAAGGCAATGTATGTGCACCAGAATAGAATGACAAGGTTCTACTTTGGTTTACTAGCGAACATCAGAAAGAAATGAAGGAAACATATTCTACCTGATCATAGAAAGTATCCTCTCAAAATTTTTATCCCTTTTATTTGGGCGCAATGAGGAATCAAACAGTAATCAATGATGCTGGGAGCTAAAATAGAAGGCAAAACTTTACCTTAATTTTCCCATCCTGTGACCCAGATGCAAGCATCTCAGAGTCTCTACTAAAATCAAGGCATAACACCGCATCATCGTGCATCATAAAAGTTTCCTGGAAAGTTCAAAAAATTGGTTAGCAAGACCAAAGACAGATTTTGCTCGCATGCATGTGACAACTGCAGGCTTGATTGGTTTAAATATAAACATATAGCAATCACGAATGTGACAACTGTAGGGTAGATGAACCTAAATATAACCATGTTTTGCTTAAGTATTCAAGAAAGGAAGATTACTGCAATGCATAGAGTTTGCCCGAGTCAAGAAGGCACAATGACCAGCAGTTATTTCATGTTACAGAAACTACCATAAGCACAAGATAATGCATTCCAGCAGCGTCAGCTTATAAAATGACCAACAATAACTGATGGCTTTTGAAATGACAATGCCCATTTAATACATATCTATGCTACAATTACTAGGGTAGGGATGTCAGTATGGGTACACTATCATGCCATTAAATTCTCAAATTAGGATATTTTTACATCCTCAACTACTCTGACACTGGTGCAGGGTGTCTTATGTGCCCATTCCAGAGTACAATATATAGCAAATTTGATGACATAAAACTAACTTACCCATATAGCTCAAATTAAATGTCTAAATGTGTGAGTGTGGCTAAAAATAATCTATTAGCAGTATACAGAACAAAACAGTATAAAGGATAAGGAAAGGAAAGGAAAGTAAAGAGATGCAGTGGTGTCACCACAACCAGATTAATATTGAACTCTTTCAAACACAGTATTTCGACCACAACAGAGACTACTCTCCATTTCTTTCCCCTCCTTTTTCTCCCCTTGAGTTCATTATCGTTGACACATCCAAGACTTACAGATGAAGTGCCAACACAAACCATTACCATTATCAAATAATGTCTGATATGGATGCTGAGTAAAATTCAGATTGCACCACTTTGGTGCCTGTAATAAAACTTTACCCTCTAGAAGAATACACAGCCACAAATAACATTTAAGAAATGAATTCAATGACAAGCATCTATGGTCAACCAAATCAAGAAACAAGATTGCATGCAGCTGTCATATATTTCACATGAATTATGATCAGAGGAAAAATTTGCTCTCAACAATTTGGCTATGCAATTGTAACTGAATAGACAAAGCTTTAATGATTATGTTATATAACTGAGTATACTTTATATTTTATATTATATGCTATGAAAAGAAAGTAGCGACAAAAGGTGTTATCCTGTCCAATTGTAGGCCCAATCATGAAAAGTGCAAAGAGATATAGTTCAAATAATAACAGAATTTACAAAGCAAACCACACTTTGAAACTGAAAAAGAACAACTCACATCAGCCTGGTACTGGAGATCCTTCTTCAGTTTGCCGCTTATGTGGTCCCACACCTAGAATTGACCAAATTCTCATCCATTCTAAGCCATGAAATCAAAACTCTTATGTATTTTGTGCTAAACTACCTCAATAAACCCATCAACTGAGCAAGAAACAAGGAACTGTCCATCTCGTGAGAACCGAGCACACTCAGGGTGACTTTTCTTCCCAAACTGAGCATAAGACCACCACAAACATGAGTATCAGATCTAAGTGGTCAATACTACAGAAGACTTCATTTCAAAGAAAGAACAATGACAAAGGAAAGATGGCAGAAACTAAACAACGAAAGACAGATTGATAAAGAACAAAGCAACACTAATAACAACAAAAACTTCAGGTAAACAAAATACAAAGTGCAAAGTTTTGATGCCCTATACAAAACATCAAACAGAAGATCCTTGGCAATTTTCAGTGGTCTGAACTTCCTGTAGCATATGTCCTTTCCCAATTCTATAAAAACATCTTTTGAGGGACTAAGAAAGGGTGCAGAAACTTGTTTCAGGATAACCAAAAGCGTATACAGAAAGTAAACGATGTATCACCAGCTCAGAAATCACCCTAAGTAGACTTAGTATCACATGTAGCAGTAAAAGTCTTCTTCAAGAAAACATCTAGCATTTAATACCATGGAACAGGTAAACTAACATGTAAGTGACTAAAAGTAGAACACTCTAGGAGCAACTCCAGTACATTATCAGTATTATTGCTACTAATCTGAAAGACTTTGTAACACTTTACTTTGAAGTATGAGACCAGGTCCCCAAAACTTTACCATCAACCAATACAAGTTGACTGGTTTAGATGGTCAGCAAGCACCAGATAACAGTTAATTGTAGTCCATCAATAAAAGAGGAAAGGAAAAACATAATTGGGAGCGGGTGTGTGACAATGTACCAGACTTTTTTTTTTTGTAAGAAAAAGAGCTCATAGTCACAAATTGCATGTCACATAGAAGCGCCCTACAATTTCGCACGATACTTTTTAGCTATTCATTGTTTGAGACTTTTGGAATCACATTTCCTCTAGCCTTAACTTTTACCTTAACAGGTAAGTAGTTAACATCTTGTCTTCTTCAAAAGTGTCAAATCATTACTTCTAATATTGAAATACAAAGAGCATATCCATCCTAATACTAAAATTAGAACAGAAAACTCACATCTGACAAGCAAATGAGTAGCTAATTGCACAATTACCTTGATGGTATGTCCTACTGTTGTAGGATACATATCATCTACATCTTGCTTCATAGCAGCTGTTCCTCGGAATAAATCGAATTGTGTTCCAGGCGGAAGCAATCCTAAACAATAAAGGCCAGTTATACAGACTATTATGGTACTTATCTACCATCCTAATCATTTCCTTAAAAGAGTAAAATAAGCATCAGCATCATATTGTATTGCCACCCAAAAAACAAAATGCCTTTCCAATCCTAAGCAATAAAAGACAGTTACACAGACTATTATGGTATTAAATCTTTATCTACCATCCTAATCATTTCCCTAAACAGTAAGAATAAGCATCAGCATGATATTGTATGACCACCCAGGAAACAAAATGCCTTTCATCCATTTGTTTCTTTTTCTTTTATGGGATAAGCCAAAAAATATTGATCAGGAGACATTAAAATTACATCTATCTTTGTACGGGATGGGGAAAGGAGGAAAAAATAATAGCAATGCCTAATACATGACAAGCTCAAAAAACATCAGTATTTTCACAACCAGCAAAATTAGAAAATGAAGCCGATACAATAAAGATATAGAGACAATGAGAGTAAGATCTAAGCAACCGCATCCAGATAAAAGATTTTTAGTACTAGCAATCCTAGAGCAAATCTTCCAACAAAGTGGAGAACCATCAGTCAATTATTATTATTCTCCACACATGCTACTTTCAATTGTGCAAAAAAGGCAGAAAGAACAGTCTTATAAATTTTCAAAGATTAACAAAACAATAAACAAATACAGCATACGGTTGATGTAACACAATGGCACAACTGCAGCACATCAAATATCTTATTAATTTTCCATCTAACCTTGATGCTGTTGCCACTTCAAAGCCTGACCAATTAGGGCCATTAATCTTGAAGGCGGAACCACAGATACTTCCGCAGAAAGAGCTGAAGATACAGAAGAAGCTTTATAAGAACCAAAGCAGATAATTCAGATCTTTACCAGTCAAAAGTTTATTTTCATACCAGATTTATTCATTCAACATCCAAAGAGTAGCACGAATTATCAAGGGTCCACCAGGCTGAAAACTGTTTGTTTATGAACATCTTACTCTGTTTGTATTAGTTGTTTTTATCCATGTCACAGATTTGAATGATTAACTAATGTTCAATGGCCACAAGTTATCAATTAACAGTAGCATGTCAGTAACACTGATGTTCAATTTATAGTTATTTTATTCTTTGATTTAGGAGGAAAGAAATGATGCTAATTTGAATACGTCAAATTTAGTTTAGAACATTAACATAATCATAGTTTTTGACTTTAATAGCCTGTAAGGTGATAATTCTGCTTACTAGCAGACATTCTTAAGTCCTCCAGGTATCCAGACCAATTTGCTTTTGCAGTCTATTCCTCAACAACATTTATTTCTATGTTAAAAATGGATGCCAACAACATGACAGAAAATAACCATATTCAGCATCTTTGATCGATTTGCAGTATCAATTCCTCAATCTTATACACTCTTAAACATATCAGTGATGGCAGAAAAACCTTGGGCAATTTGGGCACGCCTTTTCTCCTTCGTTGAATCTTGATAAGCCTAAAAATTCAATAAAGACCACCAATTCAGTATAAAGTTTCAAAACACAACAAAAAAATGAATATGCATATTAAAAAGCATTATCCTTGTGCAACCAAAAAAATCAAACAGTAAAAGAGAGAAAGCATTGCACTAAACCCACTATGCAATCAGGAGAAGGCAATAATCATCCAGACTACTGGTATAAACATGGAAAGGCAGTCCTGAGTCAATAATCATAACAATTACAAAAGTGTAAAACATTAATAAAGGAATATAAAGCAACCAAAATATGGGACAGTCCTGAACCTAAAAGCAATATCTACTGAGATGACTAACATTTAACAAGAAAGCTCAGTACTTTCATCTCAAGGGGAATAGAAAAGCGAGGTAGCACATCTGATAAGCGCCTGCTGGTCTGTACCAAACTACCCAAAAACTACTCCAGAATCCTTTTCTCTATTTACAATTGTTACATCAAAGTATAATTCCTAAGATTGACCTCAACCTCAGCCCCAGCCAGATCCAACCTCTCATCCACCTTCCTCTCCTTTGTCTTCATTCGGCCACAAATTCATTATGTGATGCCAATATCCTAATTTTTTTTCTTGTTCTCATCCACATCAAATTTCTTCACCTTCTCATTTTCTTGCATTTCGTCCTTTCTTATCAGGCTGCAGTGACAGGTTTCTCTTACTTAACCACGAATTTGTTGAATGAAGCAGTGCAAAGGCAGAAGCTTAGATATATCCCAATTCCAAAAAAAATCATCCATATTGCCATGATATGTTTGAATTTGAGGTAAAATTTCATTTAGAATGAATTATTGGACACAAAAATCAATACTAGCCCACCACTTTGGTTCTCTTTTAAACAATTGACCTCCTAAATTAATTTAACCTACAGTCTACAGTTACAAAGTCACATGCAAGTTTGCAAAAAGTACTCTTTCCCATAAAAGCAGCATGATCCATATTTCAAACACGTATTGGGTAACAAATTAGCTACAGGAAATGCATAACCAGAAAAGAACTTCAAGAGTAGTGGTGAATGCAAGTTAATAACCTAAGCAGAAGCATCATGGGGTAGAGCTAGTAATATAATGACTTTATGGGAAAAATCAAAATGTCAGAATAGAGAAAAGGAAAATATAGAGAAATCGACACTGCAGATTACATCCGGATAATAGGAAGACACTCGCTTGTTCAAAAATTAGATTGAGAGAGTGGTCGTGGTAAAATTTCACAAAAGTACAAAACTTACCTCATGAGGGTCAAAATAAGTCCGAACCAATAGATGCTCAAGTCTTAAGTATCTTTCTGGCTGCTCTTGTTTCATGACACCCATGACCTGGGTTTGCCTTAGAATAGCACGTGCGGTATCCATCTCCCGAAGTTCAATCATTTCTAAAACAATCTACGCGTCAAGAAGAATCCATAAGCACCTAAATATCACTATCATAGCAACGGCAGAAAAAAAATTACAACATGCATCTAAGAGAACAAGGTATGATTGACCACAAATTCCGCAACTTAGAGCTTCTTTTAGTCTCCTCCCAATTTATAGCACACAAATTTAAATGTTGGCAAAACAGGCATGGAGCCCTGGCTTTTGTTGACTACCTCAAACAGTGGGTTAAATGGCTATAAATTCATTTAAGGTTTTCTTCCACAATGTTAGCTTATGCTGCCAATATAGAAGATATAAATATAGGTGAACAGAGCTTCACTCTACGAAAGTGTGGATCTCACAGCACATTTCAAAAGAATTAGATACAGCATGTTACAAAATCTGACAAATCTGCCAAATTAATAAATCCCATTTTACCACGTATTACTAGCTATTACCAAATATTTCCAGCCTGTAAAAAAGGTTCTCCTTGGCATAAAAACTGATAGTTTTCCCACCAATTCCCATTTTAATTTTAAGTTCCAACTAAAATCTCCAGCCTCAAAAGTGTTCCCACTTCTCTGTAGTACCCAGTTAAATTACATTTTCAGTTGTAATTTTCCTTTGAATTCCTACCAGATCCACCGTACTTAGGAATCAGATCCACCCTAAAACTCCTTGACCGGTACTTCCTAGCATCAGTCAAGGAATTTACCGTTTCTGCAAAAAAAGAAGAAAGGTGTACCAAGAGAAAAGCAGCAACAATGCCTAAAAAGTTTCATTATCAGTAAATCTAGAATAAGTCATTACATTAATTTCTAGCAAATTTCTCAAGTCTCAATCATTTTATTCCATTCCTGGGTGCAAGTCCATTGCTAAAGAATTTAAATCAATCCAGAAAACAGAGAACTGATGTAGAGGCTATAATAAAAGTCCAAAATATATGCAGAACTGATGTAAAAAATGGGCAACACAGAAATTCTTATAATTTAGAAGTAACAAACCTGCTCATACAAGTCTTCCAGTATTTTTCTAGGAAGCTTAAGTTGTGAGACTTGAGGTAAGACTGCATCCCACCTTCCGCCATTAATATCGGCAACAAAAGTTTCAAGGCTGTCAACGGTATTAAGAGAAACCTGGCACTCATTCTGTAGGGTTTGAAAAGTTTGATGCAAGGAATTTTCTTTGCAAAATTGAAGAACTATCTTGATTACACTGCACAATGAAGAGAAAAGACACCATTAGATTCTTAACTTCTTTTACTGCATAAGTCATCTGATGTGCAAACAATTCGTCCTGCATGCTTTTGTCGAAAGAAATACTAATAGTCAAGATTAGAAGAGTGTAGACAGAGAGAATATTAGCTGCAAAATTTATAAATTGTTCCAATAGCAAGGTACCTTCATAAATAGAAGATCATTAGAATGCACATTATCAGAATATGACATGATAGCCATAGTAGTGCTAAACTGAGTTTTTTGGTATGCGTCAATTCCAGCATCCTCCTAAGTTTCTTGTTTGCGGCCCATATTTTATTTTATTTTTTAGGGTAAAAAACAAAAAAAAACCCCTGTGGTAACCTAATATACAGAAAAGCCCCCCATGGTTTCAAAATATACAACACGACACCCCGTACTTTGAACAAAATTGTAAAGGTGACGGAATCTGTTAAACTTAATGGAAATGACTTATTGGAACCTAAAAAAAAATTTTTATACCTAATTTTTAACAAATATACCTGTTTTACCCCTTAACCCTCAATTCTCTCTATCTAAAGAATAAAATAAATGATTTTTTTGAACTGTCTTTTGCTTAATTATATCAGGGCATTTTGGTCATTTCCTCCATTTCCGTTAAGTTTAACAGATTCCGTCACCTTTACAATTTAGTTCAAAAGTATTGTATATTTTGAAACCATGGGGGGCTTTTCTATATATTAGGTTTACCACAGGGGGTTTTTTTGTTTTTTACCCTATTTTTTATCAGCCTCCTCATATTCTGCTGTTCACTAGAAAACTACAAAAAAACTACTGTTTCTGCGTGGAACCTTATTCTTGAAGTACCCACTAAACAACAAATGATAAGCTTTTGGATCCTCCAATATTGCATTTTTGCATTGTTTTCTTCCCAAGATTATTTGAGAACTACTTAAGAATATTCATTCCAATAACAGCAATGATTACCACAATCTGTTCATTAAGATATATGGAAGGGGAAAAAATAAGAACCAAATGATTGACAAAAATGATCAAACAAATGCTCATGTTTTTTACTGATGAAGTTAAAAAATGATCATCAAAAAAGTTAAGAAACTAACCTATCTTTCTGCCATGCTCAACATTTTTTAAGAAGGCAAAAATATGTACCTTCAATTCTTCTTCTTATTTTTCTTTTCTGGGCCAGGATGGGGCGCGGAGGGAGAAAAAAACTTGCAAGTGGACTACAGGCTAGAAAATTATCCTCAACATACAGCCCATCTAACAAAAAACTAAGCAATTCCACTTTCATTTGCAGCATGTTTTGTTGTCTACAAATTATAAACAAAGCTCAAATCAAGCCAGATATTTCCTCTTAGGACCCCTAACAGGTAAACCTCATCACACAAAGACTATTGGGATCACTCCAAAGCAAACAATCTTCACCAAGATTTATTTATGTAATTATCATCAACATGTTAAGGAACTCTTTCTTAGCATCATTATACTTAAGAAACTATAAGCAAATAAATAAACAAGCAAATCCATGATACATGCATTTCCAGGACTTCATCAAATTTCCTGTCAATCTTTACATACCTTAAAAATTTCTTAAACATATTACCACAACATAAAGTATTAGTAACAAAAAAGCTTTTAATCCTGAATGTCTAATTGTCTAACCTAATAAATCTCAATAGCTATCAGAGTAAAAGTCCACAAATTTTGACAACCTGAACAACACCATTATGCTGCTTCATTATCAACAGCAATAGTAAAGAGCTACAACTAATTCCTTTTTTTCCCCTAACTGAAGCCCGAATATTACTCGACTTTTTAGGTAATTATGAAAATGCAAGAGTGTTCAAATGCTCCAGAATGCAGACAGCTAGTAACTAATCTCATTTTTCCAGGACCAAAGAGGGAAAGAACCCCCAAAATGCTACCCTGCAGCTATCCAACATGCCCATGCCAAATTAAACTTTTGTGCTTCTTTGACTAAAAATTGTACAAATGAGTCTTAAAAAAAGATTCCCCTACCTAAATCCGCGGACTCAGAAACTCAAAACTCAAGCTAAAAACCTAAGCTTTAACTTAGAAGGAAAAAAAAAAAACCTTATACATGAAAAAGGCTAAAATTCCCAATTGTGTAGGTCACATTACAGAATCACTCAGGAAGGGTTTTGAATTCAATTACTCAGTAATAATAACAAAAATATATACCAATTTCCATAAGCCATTCATACAATCAATTACACATCTTAACCTAAATAAATAAACAGCTTTGTAAAAAAGAAATTATTCATTGAAACAGATAGAGGAAAGACAGAGAGAGAAGCTTACTCCCGAGCTTCGATTTCAAGGGTGGAAGCCATTGGTGACGTATCCAATTAAACCCTGCCTAAATCTCGGTGTTTTATATGATGCTTTTTTTTTTTAATTATTGGGTAATTGAAAGGGAAAAGAAAAGGAAAATTTTGGAAGATGTTGCGGTGATCGTTAACAGGCTGATAAGGCGACGGGCTCAAACTATAAAGTAAAGCACCTAAGCGAACTCGATGTGTTCTGTGTTAACAAGGTATTCAGCCCAATAGGCCCACTAGTGGTGAGCTGCCTGGTTGGACTTCACATGAAAGCAATTTCATGTATGAAAGGGATACTAAAGTTGAGGCTTCTCATGCTTCCAAAAAAAAAAAAAAAAGGGCTTGAGGTTTCTTGAATTCTAGCTTAACTAGTGGAGACATTAGACATAAACAACCATCGGATATTATTTAACCTTGTACGGTTGAGTAAAAAAAGGAAATGGTATTAGCACTCTTCAAAAAAAAACATCAGGCAGTCCTTCTCTTCTTTTAGAGCGAGTAGATGAAGTTTTAAGGAGTGCTTGAAATGTTTTGAGGAATTATTTTCTAAAAACAAAAAAGGAAAAAAAAAATAAGGTTAGCATGGTAGCTATTGGCAAATCTTTAGTGCTCTATTTGTTCAAATAGGACACCCTCATCATTGCTGTATTTCCCTTGCCTTCAAGTTTGGTTCTTATGCGGAAGAAAGAATTATTTGAAAAAAAAATTTGGAATAACACTGTAGTTCTATTTATAATATGATGTATGTGAGATAAAAAAAAATAGTTAGAAGAAAAAAATATAATAAAAAGCTTATTTTTTATGCAAGTAAAAAATATTTCTGAAAAAATTACTTGTCCAAACAATTGAATGAGAAGAACTCAAGCCAGGTAAAGAATGCTTTGAAAATGTATTAAAATTCTAACTTTTAATGCAATCTCGTGTTGAGCGGATACAGAGATTTGAATCCTTAACCTGTAATCAAATCTATACTTTATGCTTCACTTGATGGCCAACTCGCTTAAAGAGAGTCGAGAGTCGGTTGCCAATTTGTTTTAAAGTATAAGGTACAATGGCTCATTGATTGCATGTATCATTAGAGATGACAAAAAGAAAAACATTATTATCAAAATAAAAGAACCGGTGATCCGGAAACCCGCAACATTTATCTTGATTCAATTAGAATAAGAGGGCCGAAGTGGGATTAGTCGGGCCGCCTTTACGGAATTGACCCGGACACCCACTCCGTCGACAAAAAAAAAAAAAAAATTAGAATAAGAGGGTATTTGATATGCAATTACTCGCTCGGTCAAATGAGGACAAATATTTCCAATCCATGACTAGTTGACTACTCGTAATTATTAACTCGACCCAATCTAGTGATTTAATAGATCAGCCCAATGAACCGACCACTTAATCGAACTAGTTTATATGGTTGGATTAAATAAGAAAGAAATCTGTTCAGAAGACAACCACCTAACCGTTCGATTGGTGAAAAAACCAAATACCTGCCCAATTCAACCACCAGTTCAGTAATTATCTTATTATATTATTTACCCATTGGTTCAACCATGTGGTTTGCAGCTGCGCAACGCTCCCCTTTCCAGATCGATGACCTGTAAGCTTTTGCCCTTATTGCCTTGAGCTTAATTGGGGAAATGTTCTCCCATGAAAAATTTGTCTTCTGTTATGTTTGGGATAATTTCAAAAACCTCCCCTGAGGTTTCTAATAATTTTATTAAGCTCCTCTAAAGTTTGAAAAATTACACTTACCTCCCTTGATTTGATAGTTTTAGTAGCAAAACCTTAAAATAATATTGACTTGGACAATTTTTTAAATGAATACCCAAAAATGCCCTTGTGAAATGATTTTTAATTTATTTTTCTATACAATTATGAGATTATTTAGTATAATAATAAGAAAAATGTGCCAAAGTTTTCATGTCCATATCTACTATTTGATAAACAACTACAATAATAATTTTATTACTATGATATGATATTTTTATGGTATTTTATTATGGATTTAGATTTATAAGATAGAAAAGAAAATGTTGAAATAATTCATTTAGAATTTATAAATTTTTGAAGTAGTGGGATTATCATAATTTAGTAGTGTTTTTGGACCATTTCTTTTTTATTTATTATTAATTTTAATACCAAAAAATAGAAAACAAAGATCAGCAAAAACATTGGATTAATATAAAATTAACTCATAAAAAAAAATCACTAGTTTAACATTTGGTTATAATAGTCACCTAGAGGCAATAGTGGTAGTTCTACAGTTTTATTGACAAAAAATTTAAAAAAGGAATAAGAAGGAAAAAGAATGAAAAAATAATTCAAAACTCATTCTAAGTATAAGCATACCAAATAAGAGAATTTTATTAAAATATTTAAGGGTAAATTTGTTATTTTAAATGACAAGGGAGGCATGTATAATTTTTCAAACCTTAGGGGAGCTCAGTGAAATTGTTAGAAACCTCAGGGGAGGTTTCTGAAATTATCCCTTTATGTTTTTTTAAAGTGAATAAGTTATACATGTCATTAATGAAAATGCTCCAATAATTTTAGTACCAATTTAAGAGTTTGTGTATTTGACCCTAATCTATCTACCACATTGGCTCAAATTGTTCACCCAATTATTTTTACCTTCAAATTACTAGAAGAAGTCTGCATTTTCTATAGCAGAATTACAGCTTGCTTTGGATTTTCTTTTCCTCTTAAAATTTTTAATTTGGCTCTAATATATATATATATATATATATATATTATTGCGGTCATGCAATTGAATCCACAATAATTCGTTCTATAATATTGGAAGATGTTGGTGAATTGTATGACTTTCCTATTAAACTTGGACATGGTATCCAATTCTCAATTTTGTACTTTCAAGACCTTCTTATCAATGTTTCTATTTCACTACTAGTTCCATAATATGCAGTTCCAATAATCTAAATAACTATTTCTATTGCAACAATAATGTGCTAAATAGTTGAACCTGCTATATTATGTTGCATTAAACTAACAATCCCTACAAAATTTTTTCTTGGCTTTTAAACCTTTTATTCATCCTGATACAGTGTTTGGATAGGGTATTATTTGAAATATTATTTGGAATAATTACTGTAGCACTTTTTGTGATGTGATGTATGTGAGATAAAAAGGTGGTTGGGAATATAAAAATGTGGGTTGGAAAATGTGTTTATGATGCATGCGAAATATTATTTGGGATCAGTTTTGTCGATAACAAAATTGTGTAACAAGTGAGAAAACAAAAAGGGCAAATGTGGAATCAAAATATATTCTCTCAACTCAAATGAATTTTCTAATCTTTCTTTTTCCCATAGGGCATGTTACAGAAATAAAAATTAGGAAAGATTAGTGAGAATTTTAGAGGTCCATTGAGAGAAACCTTAGACAAGAAGTATATGATATTAGAGAAATGATATGTGTCACCACTATTTTGGTTCACCAACATATCATCTCCTACATGTAATGCATTTGTGGACTAATGATGTGTCCTACTTCCATTTTTATCACTTTAATAATCTGCTGTTTTGAATCTCTTCCTTTTCTGCCTCCAGTCCACAATTTGAGTATTACAGTGTCAAGAATCCACATAAAACTCTCAATCTCCAACATTTTCTTTATCTCTTTCCTGTTCCTTGCTCCCCAAAAATTTTCGAACGAACAAAGACAAAACATTTAAAGAGAACCATCCTCGCATGTTTAAGTCAAGATAGTATATGCTCATTGATTGGTAGCCAAATTGATAAATATTGCTGATCTTAAAGTTTGGCCGTTCGTGAGAATTGAAGTTGGACACACACACACACATATGATAAAATAAAAACATTAACGATTGGCCTTCAAAACTGTTTTGTAGATTTGGTGTTGTTTGTGGGAGAAGAGATTTAGAGGAAGAAATGCACCTGGATTCTTATCTTGGAGCTAGAAGGGTTGAGTTGTGGAGGAGGGGATGTGAAAAAAGTGCTGCAAAGAGTTGGGGTGGATTTGGTGGCTGGCATGGGTGATGGTGCTGGAGGCAGAAGAAACAAAAAAAAGGCAGGGAAATGAAAAATTCACTAGGATATAGTAAGCCCTTTTTTTAAAGAAACATTTTGAGATGGCACTCCATATAGGAAGTGATGTTTTGATGATACATTTGGTGGTGATATATATATATACTGCTCATGATATTATGCCTTCTATATAGCAGTTTTCCTTGTTGAATGGAATTGTCTTGTTCCTTGCTCATAGTACTATTGTTTTATATATTATTTTCTTTTTGTCAAATGATTGTCTTATAAAAATAACCAGAAATTATGAGTTCTTTTTTAATTTTTGCATTTTGATGTTGCAATTTGAACTCTTTATTATAGCGTTCGTTGTCTTATATAGAGAATGAATCATGTAGTATAGGATTTCTGTAAAAGAAAAAAAAATTATCATCTAATCAAGTGGTACTGAAAATTAGAACCTGAACTATCAAAACACTAAAAAGGGCACACCACACATGCTCATTTTTATTGTACTACCACAAACCAACATCAACTCTTTAAAGTTTGATGTAAAAGAAGTATATAAAGTTGGATTTATACATGCAACAAGAAGGTTCAATAAAAGACCCAAACTTATTCTCTGAAATCACCAAGTCTCAAGAGACGAAACACTAGTCTGCAGTTCAATACTCATTACACAAAAAGCACTCAAAATTAGAACTGATATATCTCACTGTGTATAGTTAGTGGATATTGAATGTTAGTAGCAGTAGTCATCAGCGGCACCATGTCAGTAACAACACTATGCTGTTCATCCATCTGCAAAATCACGAAAGAAAATTTTATCAGGCAGATATAGTTAAAGAGCACCACTGCTGCATATTTGTCTAGGTATCCATTTCATTACCTTTTCTTGTAAGTACTTGTTAGCTGCCTTCAGTATTCCCTCCTGCAATTGAGAAAGCAGAACCTTTTTCAGTTTCTTAGGAAAATAATAAGGCCTCGTTCTCGATTGCTTTAGATTTTGTAAAATCTGATTGTAGAAAGTGACTATAGAGAACAATCAGAATCAACAAAAGCTATTTTTTTGGTTGATTATGGATTTAATTTTTTGGATATTAAAAAGTTCATAATTTGAACACGTAAAAACAAATGAGAACGTCGCAAAAACTGATTATCTAAAATTAAAATGTATAATTAGCTAAAATAATTAGACGAGGAAAAGCCTTAAACCATAAAAAAATGTAATGTATGTGATATATATTGACCAAGTCCAATAAAAGTTGGTATTACTATTAGTTGTTTGTGAATTGATATTGTCCTCCTGAAGTAGTATGACCCTTCACTTCCATTACTTCTACCTGAGTTTTGATCGTGGTATGCTAATCCTTCAAGGAACTAACTATTCAGAAAAAATTCGTCTCTGTCTTGGTTCCACTTTTACGATATTTTTACAAGCAAGGACTAAAATCTCTTGAATCCCATCATTTTCATGTCAATAACTAATTAGTACAATAATTCAGATTGTATGACTAAAACTCATGATAAGTACATATACAAAGAAAAATGGATACTAGTGGGAAATGAGACCCAAAAACAAAAACTTAGGATGCTTGTGGAATATGGGAAGAAAAAAAAAAAAAAAGAATGAAACCGAGGACCATAATATAGACGAAAAAGATATAGAGTTAGCCCTCAAAGTTTTCTTTATGTTTCTCTCCCTCGTCTTAAAGATCAACCTTTCATCCTAGCTACTTCAGGTCTAATTGGGCAAAGATGGAATTTAGTTCAGTAATTTTTGTCTACTGTTATTCCTTCCAATCTCGTTTCTTCTTTAACGTTTTTCATTCAGTTTCCAGTAATTGCAAGGCTTAAGCTTAATTATGGGATTTTATGTGCTATTAGCATTTTTTTTTAGTGTAGATGGCAGTGTAAATGAGAGATTTCGAATTCGAAAACTTCCATCTATACTAAAAAAAAAATACACATAAAACCTGTAATTAAGCTTAAGCCCCAAAACCACATATCATGCATTCATAATTTTAACCTCTCGGGCTCTAAATCATACCGAAAGTTGGAAACCAGCACAATTTTACCATTTCACTTACCCTTGCAATTACTGTTGTGGCCCATGACAAACTCTCTCTCAGGGTTTAGAAGGAGTATAAAGGCAAAGAAAATCAAATAAAGAAGAATGAGAAGGAAAGATAAAGATAAAAGGAAGGAATTCGGATGATTACCCATAATCTAGAGCTGAATCTAGTGGTTCTGTAGGCGTAAAGTGGTGCGTGCATACACAGTGGATTGAAGGCCGAAAGGCAGAATATTAAACTTTGCGGACAATGTTGAGATTCCTTGTGTATATATATATATATATGTGGATAATCTTTTATATACTAACATTCTTTTATATACAAAATTTGATATTTTAATTCAAATTCAGATGATGTGACATTTATCCAACCTTGTCAATGTATACACTAATAGTGTAGGAAAAATTAATCCTATATATATATATATATGCATGTATATGTATATGTATATATGTATGTAAATGGATGCTTGATGTTTTGAAGAAGTGCTACAAATAGATCACTTACTAGAATTTGGTACTTGGCCCCAAAAATTTCTGCAAATCATACAAGTTCACAAGACAAATTCTAGGAAACATATTATTTTGCAAATCTTTTCTTTAAATGTTTACTACTTGGTTCAATTGAATGATGTCCAAACCACTGATCCCCCTCAATTAAAGCAAGAGAAGCAAAAACCACAAATAAATAAAGGGTTAATCACACTTTAGCCCCCTGAACATTTGGGGTAGTCATACTTTAATCCCGCCAAATTTGACTATAAAAAGAGTATTTCTTTTCTATGTTCAAATTTGAATACCATTAAAAGCACATTAGAGTTCTAGGTAATTAATTTCTGTTGTAAGGTAACAAACGTATGCTACCTAAGTTTGCAGTTTGTGCAATAATAGAAGGTAAAAAATGTCATTAATTATAATCAGTTTTTGGAAGGCTTTTTTTCCTAACGTTTGACCAGTTTTCATCTAGGTAAAGTGTATATTTTCAAGGTTGAAGGTGATAAAGTGTGGCTACTCCCAAAACTCAGAAAGGCAAAGTGTAATTAACCCTAGAAAAAGTAAATTAATAAAGTTGGTTATATTAATGTTTTTCCTGGCATTCAATTTCAGACAACACGAGAACATATTTTGAATTTGAAAAGATAAAAGAGAAAATCGTTTTTTGTAACCCCACATTTAAAGCAATCAAAATATGTTTTAGGCATTTTTGGTGTTAGTTGTTTAATATTACTTCTTATAGTAAATCAAACGGTTTTATTTTCTTTTGTAACCAAGAAATGGTTATGTAAAGATTTCATAATACACAAATTCTTCATAAGAATCACAATTAATTATCGATCAAAATTTGGAATGAGAGATAAATTCTAGGTACCTTATTCTTCAGCAACTGGATCTCTTGAAACATGATATCCATCTGAACATGACATAAAAAAAAAAAGTAATCAATTATTAAGTTCACTTCTGCTATTCATGATGCATGCTGTTCAAATTCTATTTGCCTATGGAAATGTATGACATTTACCTTTGCCGAACGTATATGATATATCCAAGTTTCGAGGTGTTTCTCGAGTACATCCAGTTCATCTAAGGTCATTGTCCCAGCTCCTCCTCCAGACATGTACCTAGAGAAATGGTTCCACAATTGTTCATCGAACCCAATGTAGATAAGTTATGCATGCCTGTGCATATTTAAAAGCACATTGTTCACTTATCTTAACCTAGATTAATATATGTCCATTATCCTATCAAGCATACAAGTCAAAATCATGAAGTCTGCATAAGAAAAATTGATGAGACACCTAGATAGAACCTTTCTACAGAAGAATAATACATTTTAGTAGACTCGTATTAGAAAGGAAAGGATTAGTACACAGTTAATTGAGTCTGTTTCTCTACCTGTGTCTTAATGTTATTTGTACTCCCATTTTTATTAATCACACTCTCACTATCATTTTAATCATATAATTTTCATATATTAGACAATTTGATAAAACAAACAGTATGAGTGCAAATAAAAAAAAAAAAAAACAGAGTGCAAATAACATTTTCCTTTTTACCTGTGTCTACGAAGAACACCGGATCATCCATCGTATCCATTTCAGGTGAAGTTTCAAAACTAGCCCCTAAGCATTGCATGAAATTTGATTTCTATACGTTGTCTTTAAAATGAATTTAATTTGGTTCTTGAACCTTTGAAGGGTTTCAGCTTGGCTTTCCGGAGGATTTCCATTGATTGTTTAGCAGTCTACCATGATCTAACAATGTCAAGCTGACTTTTGCGTGTGAACAAGTGAATTTAGAGGGGTTTCTTTTCCCTTTAAAGCAAACTTTTGTGTTCAACTAATGGGTGCATACTAGGTACTAACTAGCTCAAAGGGGTCATATATGTTACATTTTTTTAAAAAGATAAAGTTAAATATGGAAAGCGTATAAACATAATAAGAGGAAATAAATATACGTGAATATGTATGTGCATTTAAATAGTAAATTAAGTCTAACTGTCAGATGTTTTAACCAGCAGCTAATAATAAGTTTCTGGTTGGTTATTCATGTTATAAATACGGCATCAGTAGAGCTTAAGTTGAGCATAAAATAAAAAGAAACCATTACATAGGTTTATTGACCAAAAGACAGCTACTTATAAATTGTAAATTCAACTATATATGAAGAGAGAAGAATTTACTTTACCTTAGACTTTTCTGGAGGACTTCAATCTCTTGCTTTAGCTTGCTTATCTCGTCTTTTGGGTCCTACAGCATATATTTATGCTTATTCCAAAAATCTAAGAGATACTTCAACTTTTTCCAACTTCAATATATATATCTTCCAAAGGGAAGCATATTTTTACAAAAATATGTTATAAATGCCCTATCTAGGATATGCTTTGGCTCAGATAAACAGAAGTGATGAACAGCCAATAATCTGTTACTTATTTATAGAACATAAAATTGAATTCTTGCGAGTTTCTTAATTATAATTTCAACATCAAAAATGAAACTAATTATTGACAAGAAAACGAAACTAATATATATCAAGAAGTTAGGCAGTTAATTTGGCTAGTGAATTACCAAAAATGAAAGTAATATTGACAACTAGGGCAATGAATTTGCCTAGTGAAATTGTCATTCTCCACATACCTCATAGCCCTAATGCCCTACAGTAAGTAATTCAACAGTATATTCCAACATCTTTATTTTTTTAGGTACCATCATTTGTAGTACGTTGAGGGAAGAAACCAGGATATATATATGTAGTTGTCACTATATTCTTCTCACTCTTACTTGGTTGGTTAGATAAAAAAATATATACCACCACAACCTCAGCAAGATATTGACTCCTATTTAATTTGAATATATAGGAGCAAGAAGAAAGCATATAGGAGTAATGTGGTGGCATTTTTTTTTTTTTTTTACTATCTTAAGCTCTTTTATTTTGAGAATCGTGATTAATTTTTTTTTTTAATTTAAATATGTTTTCATACACGTAGCTCTCACCGACTAGCAAGCCAAGTTGTCAATAATTTCTTCCACAGTTATATGAAGCTTCCTAATTATGATCTTTATCTCTCTATGCATTAAATAATTCGAATAACTGGTTTTCCAGTCAAAAAGACAGGAAGCAGGATGATTAATTGGATCAACATTGGATGTTAGCATTGATAAACAGCACATAAGCTAAGAATATTCATATGCACGTTTATCTGGTTTACATTTTTTCACGTAATTAAGGGAGACATAAAGCAGACCATAAAGTTCTGTCTCTAAAAAGTTGCCTAAAGAGGGTGACAATTCTGCTACCTGTCTTGGCTGTATTGATGTAAATAAAATTTACTGTTACCATGAAAACGAAAGCTAGAAGCAGCATCAGATTCTTAACACACAAATTCAAACCAAAATAAAATAATTTTAGACAGAATCGAGATGATGAGCATTCAGTTACAACTCACAGAAAGTTGCATATTCTTGCGACCACCAAAACGTTATGGAATAGGCAGAGGGGATATATGCACGCAAAGAGAAAAAATAACTCAGCCAACACGTGGAAGGAATATACATACCAGAGGTTCCTTTTCTTTGGCTTGCTCAGCCGGAGCTCTTCCCCGGCAAGTCTTGCCGTACTTGTCAATCAAGCCTTGCATGGTCCTTTAGCAACAAAACAAAGAAGAAAGGAGGGAAAAAAAGAAAAAGAAAACAATTAACTATTAAGGAATATTCTACCCAAAAACAGGTCAATATACACATGCATGCATGCAAGCATCTGCATTTCTAGCCTAAGTTGTTTGCACAAATCAACAGCCTCTAGTCTTGTATCCTACTTTTGGTGTCAATTCAATGTCTATATTTTCTGATTTATTGATACGTGTGAATATGCTATATTGTCTATTCATGATAGTATTTCATATAAAAGTGAAAAATGATGAGAAAATAAAGAGTGGAATAGAAATTGGTACAGAATAAAACTCCAAAGTCAAGAAAATGTCTACTATTTAAGAATCAAGGCAATACGTCTAAGCTATATTTTGTGCAATCAACCTAATCTAGGATCGATTCAGAGGATAGAAAATTTGCACGAGAGAGATAAGGGGAAGAGAGAGAGACCCTTTGGTGGCTAGTTCATAAAGCTTTCCATGAGCGGAGAAAATGACGACGCCAATTTCAGCATCGCACAGCACAGAGAGCTCCTTAGCCTTCTTAAGAAGCCCTGCACGACGCTTGCAGAAGGTGACTTGCCTGTGAACAGGGTTCTCGATTTTCTTCATCTGAATCTTTCCACGAGCCATATTTTTTTATGTATCAACTGATTTTCAACCCCTCTTTCTACCGTTTTCCTTGTGAAATTTTTGTTCTTGTCTGCTGTTTTTGGTTGCAGTTTCTGCAAACAACCTCCCACTAGTTTGAACTAGCTTCGAGGTTGCCGCGCTCTCTCCCTCTCGTCCTCAGCTGCGACTAAAACAACTCTCAAATCTTCCTCTAGATGGCTTCCAACTTTATAAACATCCTCTCTGGATTCTTGTTTCTCTCTCCATAATAATAGAATCAAAAAGGCAAGGAAATGTCACTGGCAGGCAACTTTATTTTTTATTAGCAAAGCTAGTTTTATGCTTTAGAACCTCTTATTTTATATGCTCTAGTCAGTACTCAGTATACTATTTACTTGCGGACATCTGAATACATATGTTATGGCAAATTAGCTCTTGCCACTTGGTGCATCCATTGGATACTAAAGGTGATTTGATCGTGTCTTTAGACTTGAAAAGACATATCACAAAGCACTCTTATTGAGTATTCTACTCCTGTACGATGTTATGCAACTATGTGATTGGGCATTTGAGGCGAGGGTTAGTGTTGCAAAAGCATACAAATACACGAGTCCACCTATTAAAAGCAATTGAAAATCATGATATCTTTAATCGATAAACATAACTATAAAATCTTTAAAATGAAAGAGTTGGATTATCTTTTAATTTATTTCTATCGTTAAGCCATATGACTGCTAAGTATAAACTTTTCGTGTGTGTATATATAGTTTATCAACTCATTAAGGTTAAACTGACTTAATTGTTAAGACTTTTAAATATTAAATGGTTGCACGCATATTTGATCAACTTCTTCATACTGGTTTACGCGTCTGAAATATCATATGTACATTTCAAAAAAGGTATATATATTTAACTAAATTTTAACGATATGTGATATCAAGAACCTTTAAATTTCGGAGAGAAAGAATATAACTGAGAGATTTTATATTCGAAACCTACCACTTATACTATAGAAAAAAAAAATAGCATTTAGAATTCTATCACGGTTCAACAAATAAACCAAAACGGATAAGAGTAAAGATTCAATAATCATAGCACAAACTTATAGGGTTACACTGATATGTATAGCACAAACTTCTATAAATTATTTAGCAGTACTACATTTGAAACTTTCTCATCACTGCCCTCAAGGGATAAGATTACAATTGAACCATAAGTAACGTTTTGGGTTCGGCATTTGAGACTTCTTATAGCGGGATGTGATGTAATATTGTAATTATATTAATTGTTTAAGTACATGATTAGCATATTATGTATCTATGATTGGCTAATTCTCTTCAATTCGAACTCGAAATTCTATATTTTCATATAGTGATATAGTGATTAACCAAATCTCGATGACGGACCTTAAAAAACCTATACCATACGGGCTTCACATATGATCCAGCAGAAGACTAAATTATTGTTCATTGCTCAATCCTCAAAGCCTGGAGACTTAAAATGTGCATAGATCTGTGGTATCATGTGTGACCATCCAGTCCACAGCTGAGCAAATGGCTTCATGTAGGGCATGTCCATAGTCTACTCAGCAAGCAATTGCTTTTTCATGTGCATCCCCACTCGTCTCCTGATGAACCAATTAGCTGCCCACCTTAGTTTGCTTTTGTATTCTGCTTTTGCTGTAAAGTTTTCATGTTCCAAAACAGTGCCCTTTTTGGTTATAAACAAATCAGTGGACGGTCAGCTCAGCTTCCTCCACTCCCCATCTTATATTTGAAGCAAGAATCTTGTCAAATCAAACTCCAATCAACTAGAAAACCTTAACGAGCTCTCCTGTTGACATCTAGAGATCATTTACTGAATGGACAGAGGTTTCCATGTAGCCACGTGGATATTCCCTAGAGATGATGACACGTGGAGGCTTACCTTGGTTTTGTTATGTAGAAAGCTTAGATTCCAAATATATTGCTAAATATTGCTAAAACACAAGTGGGATACTGGGGGTTTAAAGTAACATGATTACTAGACACAAAGAACAACTCCAACTAATTTTTATGCTTTTGAGTGGCTAATGGGAGGGTTCATGTTGATCATCAGAAGATCTCACCAATATGGTGGCAATGGACAAATAGCAGAAGGCCATATGATTGTTTAAAGAATCAACATGCAAGTTGTTTGACTATTAAACCGGCATGCAAGTAGATTTTGAACACGCGGTTAAAGAATTTAATATAACACTGTTTCAAAAGGGACTAGCTAGCATGTTTATTTCATAAATGCACTTTTTCGCAGCACGAATTTGCTACAAATGATGGAGGCAATTCTTGCAGGCTATGTGTTTTAAGTTTTCTTTTTCCATGTTATTTCTCAGCTTAGTTGTCACAGATGGTGAAGGCAAATTATTTTACGCTGTTCATTTTCCCACGTTTACAGGTAATTCAAACTAATTCACATCCCTTCTTGATTAACGAATTCCTGCAAGTGCGCAGGATCGATCGTAGTAATAAAATTATCTAAAGTAGTTTAGGGGTCGAACCCATAAGAACGAATTAATTTCCATTACTTTAATTATTATAGAAAAATAATAAAATTCAAAGGATTTATTTTTAACTAATTAAAGAAGAAAATAGATAATCAAATCTAATAAATAAAGGTAAGAAAACAATTGGCAAAAACTAGGATTTCAGATTTTGATCTAGAATTTGAATTGATTACCTAGTTAATTTCCTAACATGCCAAGAACGGATCACACGTAAGTATCTTAGATTATCTCTCGATATATCTAAGTTGTGTTTAATTAAATCTCACGTCTCTTTTAAGATCATAAGTATTTAATTAAACCCCTTAAAATCTTAGGTGATATAATTATGTCATACAAACCCTAATTTAGTCTCATGATTAGACTAAATATGTTTATTTGTCTAATGCAGGATTATATATTCCTTCTCAGTTCAATTCAAACCCTAAGAGCACGTCTATAGTGGCCAAAAACATGTAATTAAATCAAGGCAAAAGTTAAGAATTTAACTAAGATAAATAATCAAATCTCCTTCACAAAACCCTAACCCTGAAAACAATTTAGTTCAATATATTCATAATTAAAAGCAAGAATTCAAGAAACAACAACAATAATATTGGAGAATAAAGTAAAGAAAACTTCTCAGTTGTCCCGCTTCAATCCCCATGTTGGTTGCTTCTTGGTTCTTCCACCTCTTCTTCTTGATCTCTTAAGAAAATATGTAGGAAGAATGAACGAAAGTTTAACCATGTGTTTTCTCCTCTAAAAACAATCTAGAGAACCGCTATTTATAATTTCTTGAAGATATATCCCAAATAAAGTAGGAATAGACTTTATTGGAGTTGAAAAATCACGTTTTTGCACAATTTTCCAATAATGTCCGGCCAATGTCCAAACTCAAAACACAAAAGAATCTAAAGATGTCTGATGTGAAGTCCAATTTGATGATAGGTGCCGGTCATGGATCCGCGCATGAATCATTTTTGAAGCCAAATTACACAATGAAGGAGGCCTAATCAACTCTTGCTCGAAACATGAAAGTTGTAGACATTTGAATTAGCTTTCCAATGCCACAAGAATCATATCATATGGAGGTATGGACACTGATATACACCTAAAATACTGAGAATTAGTCGTAAGAATATTGCAATGCAACTATATTTCAATAATTTGGACTTTTGACTTTGAAAACGCGAGAAACAAACTTTAATGTTTCATAAGAATTGTAGAGCATTATCTTAGGTTCAAACTGAATCAAGAATCATCTTAATTTGATTTTGATAGCTCAAGTTATCGCCAAAATATGAAAATATGTCAATTCTACCAAATCCCTTTCTCTTAACTTTTTCCTTTTCCATTGCTTCTTCGCGTCATGCTTTTAGTTCATTTTCTCTCTAATTGAACTTTTCACCTATTAAAATAATATAAGAACAAAATCAAGCAGTTTTCATTCATAATAAAGCTCAGACAACATAGTTAATTAGCAACTTATGCATATAAATGCACTATATTTTACACCATATCACTTCTTGAACACGTATGAACTTTTTAGTTTCTCTTCAAGTCATTAGGACTGCAGTTTCTCGTATTATTGATGGAGTGGCTCAATTTGCAATTTGGTTTTATGCTCGCATATAGCCTAGTCAATTAGCTACACTCGGCTCATCCCATTCCACGATGTTTTTCTCATAATGAGAATAGAGTATATGTGTTCTAACTTCTAATTGCATTTTGCTCCATAATCTATACGTCTCAAACTTTGGATACCTTTTATCTATCTATATAACTTCTTTATTAAAATTATTAACTAGAGTTTGACCCCTTTTCTGTTTTAACATTTATATATATATAGTTATTCAGTAGATAGAAAGTGTGTAGCAGCCATTAACCGTTGTTAAGAAGGATGGCAACAATGCAGGTTTGGAGAGGAAACCTTCTCTCGTCTTTAAAAAGTTTCCCCTATCCTCTATCCCATACCCTGTTAAGTCCACCCCACTCCACTCTGCTGCTCCCATGGGTGCCCCAGTCCTCTGGGCCACCATTTTTAATTTTTTATTTGATTTTATTTTTATGTACGCACAATATTAATAATGAATTTATCAACCATTCTTTCAAATTTTAAACCAAAATTTCATGGTTAAATAAGTTTAAAATTATTTTGATCTTGTGAATTCATTTCTCTATATTTGATTTTACACAATCTAGATCGATTTTTTTTTATAACCAACATGCCATATAGAAAAAGAAAAAGAAGTAAAATAACATAACAAAATTATCATTTTACCACAATTAATTAACAAGAAAGACTATATTAGTTTATTACAAGAAAATATGATACTGATCATTTCACATCACATGTTCTTCCAATAGTTTCCAACCCCTAACCCTTGTCCCATCCCCCACTAACCCCACCCCACTCCCCGGTGGGTGACCCCTCCCTCTAGGCCACTATTTTTATTTTTTACTTGACTTTATTTTTATGTACGCACAACACTAGTAATGAATTTATCAATCGCTCTTTCAAATATTAAACCAAAAATTCATTGTTAAATAAAGTTTAAAAATTATTTTGATCTTGTGAATTCATTTCTCTATATTTGATTTTACACAATCTAAATTGATTATCATTTTTTGTAACCAACATGCCATATGGAAAAAGAAAAAGAAGTAAAACAATATAACAAAATTATCATTTTACCACAATTAATTAACAAGAAAGACTATATTAGTTTATTACAAGAAAATATGATACTAATCATTTCATATCACATATTTATAATTATATTAGATTATCTATTTTATATTTAATATATATATATATATATACATATCAAATCATGGGCGGGGATGGGGATAGGATGGTCCCTGCATCCCCACCTCCCACTCTGCATTTTCCCTCGCTCTTGACCATCTAAGTATATGGGCACCCGTCCCTATTATCATCCCTATCATTAATATCTAAATCTAAATTATCTATGAAGGTAGCAAACCAAAATTAGAGGTTCACCAAGTGATTTGATCTGCATAATAGGACGTTTTATTTTTTAGTTCCACCTCCAATCTCTATTTTTACATACAGCAAATGCAATTTTCATTACTGATTTTCAAGTTTTCAAGCACTGTATTTCTCTGTCCTCTGCTTCCAAGAAGCAAGCCATACTCAGGGTCTCATCCAAGAGAAAAAACCAATCGTCAATTTGTCATGTCGAACATCCAATCAATTTGTCATGTCCAACATCCAATCTGCTCTCTTTTAACGCAACAATATATGAAAGAGAATGGATTTTCCAATTCCTATATTCCCATCATATCTTTGTTGATTCACTTTTGTAAATCTTGATGAATGAATGCTGAATGCGGTCCAAGTGGTCAACCAAGGCTGGAGGAATATCAAAGTGGAAGTAGATAGCAGGGAGCTGGTGGAGAGCATAACGGATACAAGGCACAGCAATCAAGTGATGGCTACTCTAATAGAAGACATGCAGTTCATAAGTAATTTGTTTCATAAAATCTTTTGTTAATTCAGGGAAAGTAGGCAGTATTAAATTGAGCTTACATGCTCTAAACATCATTCTAGATGAAGAATGGGTGAATCCCAATCTTAGGTGCTAGGCACCAATGATTTTTGTAGGACAGTTGTCCTTTTAATTGGACCTTTGTCTAAATACTGTAAAGTTCACGGTGATATATAAAACTAATGTTTCAACAACAAAAAAAAAAAAAAAGAATGCTGAAATTCCTTTTATGATAGCAGTTGTTCATAATCTTTCTGTTTGCTCATTAATATAAGAAACTCGTTAATCACTTAATAGGGGCTTTTTCGTGCTTATCTTTGCCTACATGGAATCGCAGGATGACTAGGATATGTTTTTTTTAAGTGGGACTCTCTTTTTTCTCGTGGCCTATGGTATATTCAAATTGCCAAAGTTTTTGTCTTATCGTTCCTACAAACTCTCTTTCGCAATTTCACAATTTAGCTGTCCATTTTCACTGATTAGATATTTGGTAAATCCCAGACACCAAATCTAGAAATCAGATTTACTTTTACAGATTCAATATTATCACCAGACTTATTATCTTTTAGATCTCTTGTATCAATCGATTTTCATATCTATGTATTTGTGTCATATTTGATGTACTTGCTACTATTAGTGCAGATATTACAATAAAATTATTCTTTTTATCAAAAAACAGATGCTGTCCATTTTGACCTTTCAAAAGAAATCAAATATAGAGGAGACAATCAATAACAAGACTCGCTTGAAAGTGGCAATTCAATGTTACATAGCATGACTTACTTGAGAGTCGTGCCCAAAAAAATTTCCTTCTCAAATGTCGTTTGTTGATATCTATTGAATTGCATTTTTTTTTTATTGAAATTCCAATTTGTGTATACTAGTTAAACTAGTTGGAATTGTTAACACCAATATGTGCATAACATGCACTAGACAGCGGAAAATTAAAGTAAGGTTACATCCAACCATTGTTGCAAAGTTGCAACTGAATCCCATACACAGAATAATACTAGAAAATGTTACTTTTAACTAAGAGAGCTTCAAACATGTGCCTAATCAGCAAGAGATCATAGAATAGATAGACTATTACAGACTATTTATAAATTAGGTTAGAGACTTTTGTTAATATCAAATTCTTAGTATTTTCTTCCATCAAAGAAATCTTACCATAAATCACAATAAGAATAATATTTTCTGACTTAATTAATTGATTTGATTGATGAAAATATCAATTAACAGAAATACTAATAAATCATCAATTAATGAAAGATACCAAATAATCATTGACAAAATGTCAATAAATTAATTAGTTTATCAATCAACTTAGAACCAACAATGTGGGTCACGTATGTTTCTAATGTCTTACATGAATTTCTTTTTTTTTTAGTAGGTGAGAAGTCTTGAACCTAGACTTTTTACTTACGATCTCTTCCACCTTACCAGCTAATCTAACCCTCCTCCCAATTTCTTATGGTTGCAGAACATGGAAAATTTTACTATTTCTTGTTTTTGTTTGTAAAATTTCAGTATTCTTTTGAGTGTTTTATCCCTAATTGAATGATATCGACATCTAAGTTTCATTTACGAAAGACCATAAAGAAACTCTCATATTCGAACCTTGAGGCTTGGTTTTTACGTAGAGAAATCAGAAGAAAAGTATAGCTTTAGAGGAAAAGCGTCTTGACATCCTTTCTTTGGAGGATTTGCATCGAGAGATGTCAGGGTCTGTTCAATTACATGAAAATCTAAAACCTTATGCGTTAAAAAATAAAATTGTGCCTAAATTTCACTTTGGACTCTTAAACTATAGATGCACTTACACTTTAGTGCTTAAACTTCATTTTTGAATACTTTACCCGCTAAAGTATGAAAGCATTCCCATTTTAGTCATTAAACTTTAATGTTGGATACTTTACCCCTTAAAGTATGAAATTCATCCCATTTTAGTTTTAAACTTTGAGCATCACTGCCTATTCTTGTGTGAGTTTTGACAATTACATGAGATTAATTTCATAATTTGGGAGATAAAGTTTTTAAAGTAGAAATTCAAGGACTAAAGTGGATGAATTTCCTACTTTGGGGGACGGGCGGATAAAGTATCCAAAACTAAAATGGGAATGTGTCCATGTTTTTAAGAGTCCAAAGTGCAATTCAACCAAAAATCTATAATAAGTATCTACCTGACAAAAGAAGAATGTCTAAGCAATACTTCTAAAGAAGAAAATGCAACAAGACCACCAGATTTTGACTCAAGGAAACTATTCAGCACCAACATTTAGTAATGAAGATAACACTCACAAATCAAAGATATTTAGAAAAATTAACATGACAAACAATAACTAATACGAATCTCGTTGATGACGAGAATCGTAATGACGAACCCTGAACCGATGGTGATCATAACAAGCTTGAAGTTGGCAGATGTTCCTACTCCGGACCCTTCTAATTCCCGTGATTGCGAACTTAATTGACCCACAATCAAACGAACTAGCAATCCTAGGAATTTGTTAGAACACACCACAATCAAAGATGTTATTCTTGATTGATAAGCCGAAATTTGAACACTAGACGACTGTAGATGTTCAATGAAAGCTCGTAGAGCCAAAGAGAGGAATTCTCTCAAGAACGATGTTCACAAAAATCGTATTCTGATTATTCAAGAGAGAAACGATGTTTTTGATGTCTTGACACAATGTACCCGAACACAGGCTTAACTAAACTTGGACCTAACAACTTAGGCTTAAAAACTAAGCAGACCTTAACATGTGGTCCAAAACCCTAGTAACTAAAAACGGATCCAAGTTTAAGACTAGACCGTTTTATTTATCTATTAAGTAAGCCGAAATAACAACTAACTAACAACTAACATTCGGCCCATCAAAAATCATCTTCAACCGTGGCTTGGAGCAAAGTAATGAGACTTGACTCCATATTTGATGCTCCAACTGATTCTTGGACAACTCAAACCAGGGTTTGAAGTGACTCATTGAGGCGCTTGACTCCAGCTTGCATCATCGGACCCACCGGAACAACCACTGACTCAACCTAAGTACTCGGATCGACTTGGACAGCCTTGGATACTCCATCAGTAAGAAATTGTTAGAAGGCACCATAATCAACTTTATTGATAAGCCGAACGAACACTAGATGATTCTAGATATTCAAAAAAAGGCTCGTTGAGCCAAGCGAGCAACTCTCAAGAACTAAGTGCTATAAAATTATTCATAATCTCACTAAGAAATAACATTGGGACTTAAGGCTAATTAATAGCCTTTACAAACTCAAAATCCTAAATGAACTAGGATACCTAATTCGGCTCTTAACTATTCTCTAGGCTGGCCAAATATACGATATTAGAATTGTGTTAGTTTTATAAATGATGATTAAGCATGTTATTAAATACTACTAAAATTTGCCCAGGTCATCTTTTTTTTAAAAATTTTTTTTGATGTTAATGTTAATTTAAATAATGATAAATAATACAACATTCAACGATAAATGGATATAATAATTAGCATATGAACTTGAATGATAATAAAACGGGAGGTTTGAGAAGAAAAATTCTAAAAATCTGAATATCACTAATCAACGTGCCTCTTGTTTTTATCGCGCGGAATAATAGAGCAGCCACATTTCCAATGGATCCTTCTGTATGGTAGATTTCATCCTAATTAAAGCCGTTCGGACCTCCGATGTAATGCATGCATTTGTTCAAACGTTTGGTCCTCGTCACCATCAACGGTGGGGTCCAACATAGGAGTTTGACCGCATCTGGGACAAGAACTATGTATAGACGTCTGAGAAGGACTAATGGGAACATTGTTGTTGTCAATATGGAAAATAGGTGAGAAGTCAGTCGAGGTCCCTAGGAAGTAGTACATATGGTCAAGATCATCCTAAAACTTAATTTTTGGATGAACTAATGTATCAGACATAATAGAAAACGGTACAGCAGCTGATGTGTAGCCAAATACGGGTATGGAACTAGGTGTGTCACTGAAATTACCTTCTAAAACTAGCACAATGGGAGATGTGAAGAAAGTTTCAGTATGAAAAAAGTGTGTGCCAATAGATAGATCGTGCCTGGACAATGGTGAAGTCTGTGTTATATTTTTGTCCAGCATATCAACAACATGTGCGGAGGTGCTCCATCTGCAACATTTAAATGCTTGTTTTCTACCACGGACCTTCCTAGATAGATGCTCGACAAGCATCTAAAATGGGATAACAAGAGAGACAGATGGGCCAACATCTTGACGGTCGAATAGACCAACTACTATTTTTATATCCTAGATTCAAGTACTGTAATGTCTCAAATGCCTCCTCACAAATCGTTGTTAGTTCCGGATAAGCACATTGTGCTGAATTTGCAAGATCAAGATACATTCCACAGATCAAGACGATCCAAGACATAGAATCAACCTAAAAAAAAAAGAATTTTATGCATTGTAGTAATTTTGTATGTTAATAAACAAACATATAGTAGCATATAATTAGATAAAAAGGTAAGTATTTAATAATCTATCAAGTACTCGAAGTGTCCCCCATCTGTCTGATGAGCATCATCTTGGGCTTACTGTGAAACAGGATTGTTATATAGCGAACAGTAATATTTCAGAACCATATAATGTACTCATCCAGAAGCATCATTGGATTGCTGCGATATCCACTAACAACCAATTGAGCACGACGTTCCCAGTGTTGCACCCAATGACTATGGTATTGGGTTTAATTCTTCCCGAAACGATATGATCGACCTAAAAAATGTAATTTCTTATCTGTGTCTATGTCAATAAAGACAGGTATCAGTTAAAATATCCCAAACTGTCATAGTACTGTTGTAGAAGGTGAAATTTCACAATTTTTCAATATATCAACAGAATTATTGACCGCCATATGTGTTGTCTAGCTGAGCAATAGACGAAAAGTAGTGCAATAAGGTCAACAGAATAAGGCTCCGAAATAAATTATGACAATGATAATGTGGATTTAAGTGTGATAGTATATACATATTGATAGTACGATAGCAAAACTGTATATCAGTTTAGAACCTCGTCGGGGTCCATCTTGATAAGTGCATCATGAAATAATGACACGACATGCAATGGTATATATTTAGTCGTATGTTCTCCTATCCAGTGACCACCTTTAGAAAAATATTTCCCTGTATAATAGGAAATAACATGGTCGAACGAATCTTAAGCATCCTCTCCCAAGTACATAACTATTAAAAATACGAATTGTTCACATCAAATCAATAATGCATTCAAATAAAATATAGACATGCAGCCAGTACCTGTAAAAGCATGTATGGGCCAGCCGTGCAGTTTCTGGTCTCACAAGACGCTTTACAAAGTCGAGAATACAAAAAAGCAATTGTGCCGTTTTCTCAGCTAATATTACTTAAAACCTCTATATCTCGTAATTAATCTAACCAGTGGCAACTTACAATATTTTCACAAGTGTCAGCAAACAGCTGTCCAACAAATAAGATCAAAATGTAGCATCTAACATGTTATCGAACTAATTTCTCTGGTGCATCATCAGGAAGAGACTCGTACAAAAAAATCAAATATTAGTACAAGTTTCAACCTCCCATCCTTGAAGTGATGAGTCTCAGACCTAAAGTCTAAAAGCTCCTCGATCAATTATTTTTTATGTACAGGATTCCTATTTCGATCGATCAGCGTCACTTGTAATCCATCAATACGCAGATCCCATAATACCTTCACGTCCTGTAAAGTAACAGTCGCTTCATCCATCAGCATCTAGCACTCAATAAGCGTTGTAATCAATCTATGATCAAGTTCAAAATAGCCTACCTGTACGATCCCCCAAAAGCTTATGACACGAAAATAGTTTGCTACTCGAAAATTCAGCTGATTCCTAACCAAGTTCTAGAAAAATTTATCGGCTCGTTTTATATCGAGCTGACTCTTCTGCTCTAAGAACACTGCCTTTGATCTATGTATATCCTACAAATATAATATGCTTTTTTTGTGTGGACCCTATATAGGATCAAGGGTCTGTCTAGACCAATGTGACATGTTTAGGATAATCTGCACAAATAAAAATTTATTAATAGTTGATATATAGTCAAAATTTTATTAAATTGCATGTTAACAACAACCATGTAGTCAAAAAATGGCTAACAACTAACATAAAATATAGTCGATGACCACAGAACTTCTAACTAACTTTTTTTGCTTTCATTTTTTTACATGTGAAAATGACTAGAATAAGGATAATTCAAAGCATTGTGTCCTATCTGTGAACAATGGTTACAGCGATGAGATGCATCGAGATATCGACGATCCATTTGATTATGTATTCTAGCGATGGCCTTAGAATCAGGTCTCTTTTGTTTAATTTTTCTTACATCGTAGTTAAGTCGCAACTCCGAAGGGACTCAATAAGTCGAGTCCGACAGTGGTTGAAACTGTTCTTGAAACGAAAATTGTCAGACTGAAAATGTGTGCACGTGACCAACCAGATAATAAGGATTTGTGCCCGACCGATAACAAGCTGCAAATATATGCGAGTATGAAAATCTGAATTCAGCCTACTTGCCACATGTACATGTGCCATTTTTAAATTTGACAATCTGTGCATTACCACACTTTCCATTATCGCGTTGATCAGTGATAATATAGTAAATTCCGTCTCTGTGATCATACACTTATATTGAGTGCGTCCTTGCCTTCAGTTCATTTTTCAAGAATAACTTTCATATTTCTTTGGAAAAAGAGTATGTCGTGTTGAAGGCCAATTTTTGTTTCGAAGTAAAAAATTCAACTGTTTGGTTAAAAGTGAACTGTATGCATGCGGTTATTGATAATAATCGAGCATTGAGTAATACATTATTGAAACACTCGCCTATGTTTGTCGACATGTAGTTCCACCGGTATCCTTCATCCTTGCATAACGCCCATTGCTCTGGTTTGATAGAATCATCATTCAACTATTTATATGCGTCTTCATTTAACAGTCATGTCTGTTCTATAAATGTCTCATATTTCTTGGTCTGATTTGCTGCTCCAACAGCTCATATAAGATTTTTCAATCTAAACAAAGATAAATGGATGCCGTTTAAACTCATATTTAGTGCATTAATGCTACGTATTAGTGTATATTCAAAAATATAAAACGTACCTTTGATTTCAAAATTTTTACATAAAATTGTTCTGTACGTGTACTAAACAGTATTGATGCACAGCCATCGATTCCTTCTACTCCGACAAAGTATTCATGGCATGTATTATGCCTTTGTGCCTATCCGAAATAATGCATATATTTCACCTTATGACACAGATGACGTCGCAAATATGACATGAACCATACCCAACTCCGATTTATCTCCTCGTTTACAATGTCGATTGTATGTGCCCAAAATTATTGCACTTCGATTGATTTGATTGGAGGTATCAAAACCAATAACAACTAATAATTTTGTATTGTATGTGTCCTTCATAAATATGGCATCAATACCAATAACTGGTTTAAGGTGTCGAAATGACTCGATCACCGGATCAAATGTCCAAAACACGTAATGAAAGATTGTGTATCCAACATTATTTTGCCGATGGTGCTCCCACTTGGCAACTATTTTCGGATTAGTTTTCACCAATTCCTGCATGTATATAGACAGGTTGCTATAAAAGTTGGCCAATCTCCATACATAGTATCAATCGCACACCACCTAACATACTATAATTTTTTGTACGAAACATCCGTATCAAAAACACGTTTAATGGTCGTCTGTATTTTTTTTGATGGCATAAAGTGGACCGTTCTCGACATGGTGTATTATGTACTCCATTATGAGTTTCGAACTCAACTGTCGATGGTCATTGAAATTCGAAACTCACACACGTGTGCTCTTTCACAAATGGTACAATCTTTCACATGTTATGTGTATTTCTCAGAGTGGCTCTTAGCTGCCAATTACATGGTGGGGAGGCACTGTGGGACTTGCAGCGAACATAGCAGGTGATTGGTTTACTTTTCCGCACTTTGTACTCTCTATTGTGTTTGATCGACTAGAGTTTGGCGACTCGCTGAACGTTATTCTTTGTTTCAAAGACCATTCCCAATCTAAACTCCTTTGCCCGCCCATCCCACATATTATACTTCTCCAAACCTACCTTGTTAAAAGGATAAAAATTTAGTGAGGCTTCCACTTCTTCAAGGTCGTGTAGATAAACTGGTATATGATACGAAATCGATGGATCGGCACCTCATTGCATCCACGGATTGTTGGCTTTTTATCGGTTTGATCCTGCTCATCGTGATAACCATCGTCCGAATCATCACCGTCAGGTTTCGGTTTCATACTTTGATCAACATGAACGCCCTCACTTTTAGGTATGTTCGATAGAAATGCCGAAGCGAAAATTTTCATTCAAGATAATCACCAAGGAAACTATTATTACGGAATATATATTTACTTTTACCATTCTCGCCGCTTCGATTTATATGCCCTTCTCTATGACTTGGCTTATTATTCCACATTCATTCATACTCCGATTGTGCTGCCATTTTTTTACTTTCACCTATGGGAGTACGAAACATGTTGCTTGATTCCGTTTCAAAATCAAATTGAACTAATGATGTTTGTCCGACATCGTGATCACTATGGATATGAAGGGCTTGTGGCTCCACTTCCACATATATCTTACATGCTGTGTGTGGTGATATCAATTTCATATGATATAGTGTATCAATGTCATCTTCGCACCCCAATTGCATTCCAGCAAATATATTTTGATCAACACAATCCCTAAACCATGGATTCAACTTGAAAATATTCCGATCTAGTTGCATGCAAGTATACGCTCTATTCATCAACTCATTATAATTTATTCGATATTTCACTAATATGACTTTTTTACACCTTGGAGGGTCATATGCAAATGATCCTTCGGTTTCATTTATTTTGCATCCCCAATAAAATTGAATCACCAATGCAAGAAGGTCTATCAACATTTTTTTCCTAATCTTACGAATATTTTTATGTCATCTCATATTTTTTGACAATTTCTCGTAATTGTTAATATTAACGCAACAAATGTTTTTCATTAGTAATAACACCACTAATAAAACAATCATTAATTTCAAATGAATAAGTAAAGATAAAATTATCAAACAAATAGTATTATTCAAACTATTAGAGTAATGGTTCTTCTTTATTATTAATCATAAATTATTATTATCTACTTTTAAATATTATTTACGATTTACTTGTAACCACCAACTCTTTCTTATAATTAACTATTATTTATTACTCACTAATCATAATTACTATTAAACTATGATTATATAATGTAAATTAGTGCAACTTATTTTTTTAAAATATTAGTATTATTTACTATTTATTATTCATATTAATATTATTTACCAATTAATTGTACAAATACTATTAATTAACAGTTATTATCTCAATTTACATTATATTATTGTTATTATTACTATTTAATTTTAACCACTTACTTTTTACTTTTACTTTTACTATTTAATATTTACTATTTACTATTCACTATTCACCGTTCACCGTTCATCTTGTATTTACTCTTTACCATTCACCATTTACAGTTTACCATTTACCATTTACCATTTACTATTTACTATTTATATTTTCTTATTCGTTATTTACTATTAATATTCACTAGTTTTAAAAAATTAATCATCTACTGACTACTAACTTACAACTATTGCCTATCAAATTGATCTACAAAATTGAATCTAAAATCCAAACAATAAATAATCTTCCAAAATGTAAATTATCAGGAAACGAACACTTACCACATTTTCTAAAAATCAAACAAATTAAATAATCTTTCAAATTACAAATTACACATTTAATCTTAAAAACAAACCATCAATAATCATCTATGAAGTACTACTGACTATTAAATTGAATAAATAAAAAGCAGTATAATATCTATAACTTAAAATAATTGCAAATATTATAAAATAATTACTAATAAAACTATTAAGGAAACTAACCTTATATGGCGGACAAGAAATACTTCTTTAAAAAATGTTTTTTCGATCCACCACTTTTTTCATCAATCCAACGACAATGCCCTCTTTTTCAATCCAAGCCATCTCAATCCACCACCTATTTCCAATCCAGAGGATAATGATAGATAATCTTTCTGGGAAACAATGGCCAAAGATAAAGAAGAAGATGAGGGGGATTCTGGGGTTGTGCGAGAGAGAAATAGAAAAGTTAGTACTTGAAGTTGGGTTCTCTCAAGTGTGAGTGTTATGAACAAAAGAAAAATTGTAGGCAACATAAATAATTGAGTAGATTGCTACTTTGATTGAAATTTTTTTTGACTAAATAGGTACCATTGATCTCTTTTATCAACGGTATAGAACTCCTGTATTTTTTTAAAAAAATTTATTATTCTCTCGCCGTAAATTGAATTTGCGGCAAATAAAAAACCCTACCAACTGAAAATTAACGCTGCAAATCTCATTTGTGGCGTTAGTTTTAAAAAAAAGGGCCCTGACCATTTTTCTGTCAGCATCAGTTTTTTTTTTTAAAACAATCGCCACAAATGAGCTTTGCGGTTTCAGTTTCAAAAAAAAAAACCTCTTGTGGAACTACGACCGTTGATCATGACATCATCAACGGTCGCCTTAAAAAAAATTTTAAAAAACTGACTTCGCAAAGTCAGTTTTTAAAAAAATTAATATGTTTCACCGCTCATTTGATGAGCAGCGAACGCTTTACAAAAAAAAAATAACTTAAGCCAGCTCCTGTCGGAAAAAAATAAATTAAAACGATTTTTTAACAAAGCCTCTATTCTCATTATCAAATCACACCACTTTTGTGATAATTTCTAATTTTAACAATATTTCAAGAAATTCGCCAAATACACTCTATAGTTTCCCTTGAGGAAAAGAAAAAAGAGAAAAGAAAAAGATTTGGATTTGGATTTGGATTTGTTTGTGGCTAAACCGGACGACGAAAAAGATTGCTACACTTTCCCAAAATTTCTCCTACACAATTTGCATAATAGTATTTAGAATAAAGTTATTTATTTAGGATTCTCCTCTTCCCACTAATTTTTTTAATGTATTATCCATGTCTTGTTATTCTATTGTAATAATTTAATAAAAAGATGATCTTTAGGCTTAAGGGCGGTGTTGTTATTTGATGAAGTATTTTTATTTCGATTTGAGAACATTTTTGTGATGTATTTAATTTAATTTCATTTCAAAATTATAAACATAATTATTTGAAATATAAGTGACCATATTAATCAACATTTCAAACATTAGGGAAAAAATGTAAAGTCAAAATGTTTGACTAACTCTAATTTAATTTTGATTGTTAGATTTTGTAATTCTCCTTTTTGTTGTTTTGAAGCTGCCCAAAATAAAAAACTTTAAGGACCACATTTGCTTTAGTCAAAATATTAGAGATCATTTTAACATATAGCCAAATATTAGAGACCAAAATTGCATTTCTCCTATTTGTCTTTGCACGAAGAAACGGATTTTTTTCTTCTTGCGTGTCGTGTGACGGAAGAAAGGAGGTATTTGGCTCAAATTCTAAAACCAAAATTAATATTGAAATAATAAATTCTACCAAATTGGGATTCGGTCATTGACATTAGTTTGGGGTTCAAATAGGTTTCATTCCATTAGGTTTCGGTATTACTAAATTTGATATCCCTTCCGTTCCCTTGCACCCATTTACGAAATACCCTCTGGACTTTGCCTTGAAGTGGAAAAAAACAAAAAAAGGATTTTGAATTGTTTGTGGCTAACCAGATGACGAAAAAGATTGTCGCACTTTCCCGAAATTTCTCTTACACAATTATCATTTGCCGGAGTCTTATGAGTAAGAAAAAAGTAAAAAAGAATGCAAAACAAGAAAACAAAATCCTTCCTTGCAAGTTAATCTCTCACTTCCTTTTCTTCAACAATTCAACCACTTCAACAGCGACTCCCCCGTATTCACGGGCTCAATAGGACCTAAAAAAGACAAAAACCAGACAAATTCCTGACCAAGTAACACTTCTGCTCTCGGTATTCTGCTGCTGAGAAGTAATAATGGGTTTCATCGTCTCCTCTGCCTGCATAATAATTTCCATAGAGCTTGTTCTTGCTAGTTTTTGCGATGTGGGCTGCAGAGTTTCAATGGCTGCGGCCACAGAGCAAGACTTTGTTTCATCCTATATTTCAGCACTGGGGGACCCAGGAATGAAGAACCCAAATGCCAGATTTGCGTTTGAAGCTTGGAATTTCTGTAACGAAGTAGGTAGTGAAGCACCGAATATGGGCAGCCCCAGGTTGGCCGACTGTGCTGACCTTCAGTGCACCCAATTTCCTGTCCCTGCAGGTTTCACTGTACTTTCTTTTCCTATCTTGAACTATGTACGACCTTAAACTTTACTCTCTTAGAATTAGTCACACTCATACTAGTACTAAATATTGCTATGCTTTCTTTTCATCATGCCCCACATTATTTATGATATTTATGCTAAAGTTAGTCTTACCCTGTTTAGTCTGACCAAAAGTTGCCTCAAGTGGTAATGTTTCAGTTAATGACTCTAGTTAATGTCATTTGCAACCATTAGAGTTCGACTCTCGTTACTGTCATCTCAACTTGTTATTTGCAAGAATTAGTGTGTGAAGTGGAACTAATATTTAGGTGTAAATAAGATCAAACCTAAGGTAGTGTAAATGTAAAGACTAGATTTAGGGGAGCAAGTGTACAATTGATCAACGCCTTTTTTTAAAACTATTCTTGTACAAGAACACCTCCAATTGTATGTGTCAGATTGTTTCAGACTTACATAGTGGGGCCCAAATTGTTTTGGATTCCTTGTTAAAAGATACCATACTCATGTATGAGGCTAATCTCAATAGAATCATGGGTGTTACTTATTAGCATTATCAAATTTGGAATCAAAGAGATTGCAAAGTTTTCTTGATTATTATAAGTTATCATCAACTTACAGAATATTATTAGTTGTTCGAGAATCGACCACATCAAGATTGCATAGTTGAACAATTAGGAAAAGCCGTTGCTTTAGTTGTTTATGATTAAATAGTACCTTCTTTTTGCACTTTTTCAAATCGAATTTATCATCTTCATTATTATGTTAACTAGCTAGGGAGCTACTGATTGACACCTAGAGCAGATCCCTGAATCTGGTCCATTGTCCAGCTTTATCACACCTAAGCAAGATAAAATGCCAATTAACTGCTCAGCTTTATATATATATATATATATATATATATGTCTGTATGTATGTATGTATGTATTTTTGCACTGGGAGCTTTTTTTATTTTTTGGGCCAGCTAAGGTTGGTCTAATAAGTTCAGTGTTTGACATCTAGGCTTTAATTTGTTAGATTATGTTGATTGAGTAGATCTAAAATGTCCCAACTTTGCAGATCAAAAGTGTTATTTACCTCGTCAATATGCCAAAAATGTTTATGGTTATGGTACTTAACCGGCATTAGTAATGATATTTTAAGTTTTTATAGTCATATGTAATCTGTTATATGATCTTGCTACTGGAGACTGGAAAAATACTTTGGTGTTGTCTTGGTCCAATGTTGTTCACATGCTTGAGGAGTTGTTCCTTTTCTTTTGCCATTGGCATGAAGACAGTTATGGTTTCTCCTCCAAAGGGAATATTTAGTCCGAAATCTGGCCATTATGTAGAGTTGCAGTTCTTGAACTATTTGTTTGTTCTTCTCCTTTTGCTTCTGGCAGATAGTGAAGGAGCAAGTTCAAAAACACTTTGGGATATATATGCTTAGCCAGACTAGTCAGCTTTTCAGTATTGTACTTTGCCTCAAGTCTCCATTGTATCAATCTTCTGCTTTTGAAACATAATTTAACTAGAATTGATATTTGGGAAGATGCATTATGTCATAAAACATTTTGTTAAAAGTACAATCTCAAAAGAATCCGCTCTCTCTTGGATGCAAAAAGTCATATATTGTCCTGATCATTTTTTTTTTGGTGGTAAAATGGCTAAGATATGCCCAGTAGTCTACTTCTTGATAAGATGAGCAAGTGTCAAGTGATACAAAAGGTGAATGAATCAGACAACAAATTAGGGACTGGCGATCAATTTCCTGATACTGAGTTCAAGGCATACAGCGATCCTGATCTTTATGCAGTGGAAAAGGAATTGTATCTCGGTTCTCTCTGTGAGGTGCATGATACTGCTGAGCCATGGTACTTTTGGATGATTATGCTGAAGAATGGCAATTTTGATAAGAATACAACACTTTGTCCTGAAAATGGAAGAAAAGTTAGTAAAATAGTGACTGGAAGAACTTTTCCTTGTTTTGGTAAAGGATGTATGAATCAACCACTTGTTTACCATAATAGTTCGAGAGTAGATTTTTCAGGGGACCAAGCATCTTTAATAGGTGGTTTTTATGGAACTTACGACCTTGATACCCACTTGAGTTCAGAAGTAGGATCAAAATCTTTTTTCGCAGTTTCATGGCAGAAGAATTTAATCAGTGGGAGTTGGATTGTGTCAAACAAGTTGACGACATCTACCAAGTATCCTTGGCTTATGTTGTATCTTAGAGCTGATGCCACAGAAGGGTTTAACGGAGGATATCACTACAATGGCCGTGGCATAATGAGAAAGGTCTGTCAGTTCTTTAGTGGTTTATTTTTGCTTATATCTCTTGGCTACTTATCACTAGTAGGAGACAGAATGGCCTGAGGTTTCTTACACTTCACTCAATCTGAATCTCAAAGTCTTGTTGATACGACTATTTCAATCATATTGGACACAAATAGTTTGATGAACCATCCTGTGGAGAAGTTATTTGATTGAACATCATGTCATACACAATTGCCTGACTGCAATTTTGAGAAAGGCACTGATTAAAAATTGAATTTTTTTTTTTTTTTGCACTTTCGCTGCAGCTGCCAGAATCACCCCATTTTAAGGTGAAATTGACACTTGAAGTTAAACAAGGAGGCGGACCTAACAGCCAGTTTTACCTCCTGGATATTGGAAGCTGTTGGAAGAATAGTGGAGCTCCTTGCAATGGAGATGTCATAACTGATGTGACTAGATACAGTGAGATGATCATAAATCCAGCCACTACAAGTTGGTGCCGTCCAAATAATCTTGTTTCCTGCCCGCCTTACCACATTAGTCCAACAGGGGAAAAAGTTTATAGAAATGATACCTCTCGGTTTCCATATTCAGCTTATCATCTATATTGTGCTCCAGGAAATGCTGAGCATCTGGAGGAACCATATGATATCTGTGACCCATATAGCAATCCACAAGCACAAGAATTAGTTCAAATTCTACCACATCCTGAGTGGGCTGTGCATGGATATCCTGCAAAGCAAGGAGAGGGATGGATTGGGGATCCAAGGACCTGGGAGCTCGATGTCGGCTCCTTGTCTAGTCGGCTATACTTCTATCAGGTAAACTTCATTTTCTTCATCAGCTTCTTCTGGTCAATTTCAATAGAAAAAATCATAGAAGGCCACAGAGAGCAATTTGACCTCTAATTTCTGCCTCCAAAATATCATCTGGTTAAAACAGAAAATCCATAGGTGCCGTATGAAAATCAATGGTAAAGTTTTATATCAAGATATTGCTGTTCTTTGGAAATGTGAAAAATATTGTTGATTTCGTTGACTTCCAAATGTACAGAAGATGACTTCACTCTCCAAAGATTTTTTCCTTCTCTTTGCTCCTTCTTCCCCTCACTTACGCTTCCCTTACTAAAAACAGTGTATACTCAGTGATTTCAGTGATTAGGCTTTTCTGCAAAGAACAATTCTCCTTTTACTGCAAAGAAAACTTGGGTTTTTGTGGCTCCATATTGATTAGGCCTTTCTGCAAAGAACAATTCTCCTTTTACTACAAAGAAAGCTTGGGGGTTTTTGCGGCTCCATGTGCTTCAACCCTTGTTGCTGTGAATTCTTCCAGCTCTTCAACATGACTAAGAGAACCAAGAGGGCAAGTATTTCTTTGTTAGGAAATTATATACCTATTATGGTACTAGTCTTCAAAAGCAGATTAAGAAGATGGTGGCTTCAAATTCTATGGGAAATCTGCAGTATAAAAAGAGGCTGTTGGAATTTGCAGATGCAAAAACTTGTCAAACACTTCTACTAACTGAAGTTCCTTCAAACACTTCGTTTTCATAACAGAATAACCTGTGCTGACAATCTCTTTAAAGAATTTCCTGATTAGGACAATCCTATGAAGATTACATTCAGTCCTACGGTGAAATTCATCTCATGTATTTGATTAGAAAAATGTTTTGACCTTGCTACTTCTATGCTGGAGCCCCTCGTGTAAGAACAGCTTGTCTAAAAGTTAACATCCACAAGAAGAAGCTCTGTCACTTCCTTCGGTTCCACGGGATGCTCTTGCATAAAGACTTAGGATTATCATTTCTTTACCAATGAAAATAATAGCCTTATATCATCTGTCTTACACAGGATCCAGGAACAAAACCAGCAAAGCGTGTCTGGACTTCTCTCAATGTTGGCACAGAAATTTATGTTAGCAACAAAGCAATGACAGCTGAATGGACTGTTAGTGATTTTGATGTGTGGATTCCTAATGATTCTGAATTTCGAGGCAGACAATTAATGTAATGGCAGCAAAGAATGAGTCTTAACTTTCCACTTGACAAACAAATTCATCAAGTCTGCTTTCTTCTCTTTTGCTTAGAAATACATTCTCTATGTTGATTTTTGCTTCCCATTTCATTTGATTTTAGTATCAGATGAACCATTCCATGGAGTATTCTAGTATTGAATATTGATAATAATGTAGATGAGAGAGAGAGATGACAAACAGAAACATCTCATAGCACAGATTACAAACTCAAAATTCAACCAATTTATTTCAGTGCGTGAATGAAACTTCTGCAATTCAAATGAAAATCAAAGAGTCTTGGGCTTTTCAGTAGTGGCCCTGGATTGCACTGCAGTTTCCATAGCATGCGCCCCGGCAGAATCAGGCATTGCTTTCAAACAGAAACAATGTAGATGAGAGAGAGAGATGACAAACAGAAACATCTCATAGCACAGATTACAAACTCAAAATTCAACCAATTTATTTCAGTGCGTGAATGAAACTTCTGCAATTCAAATGAAAATCAAAGAGTCTTGGGCTTTTCAGTAGTGGCCCTGGATTGCACTGCAGTTTCCATAGCATGCGCCCCGGCAGAATCAGGCATTGCTTTCAAGAAATGGATAATCAGTGTAGCCAACCACAGGATCAGATGTGTAGAAAGTCTCTCTTTTATACTGATTGAGAGGAGCATTCAACTCAAATCTCTTAGGCAAATCAGGATTAGCCAGGAACAGACGCCCATATACAACAAGATCAGTACGATTTTCAGCCACAGCATTGTTGCCGTCTTCCCTGTCATAACCACCAGCAGAAATAAAATTACCTTTGAAGGCCTTTCTCATTGGCAGAAGACTATCGGAACATTCAAATTTCTCTCCAATAAGTTTCATCCTTGGCTCAACCACATGGCAGTACAGAATTCCATACTTGTTCAAGGCTTCAGCCATATAAAGGCCTAGAGCTTCTGGATTTGAATCTGCTGATCCTAGATAATTAGCAAAGGGGGAAAGCCTTATTCCAAGTCTTTGTGGTCCAATTGCATTGGACACAGCTTCAATTATTTCCAGAGCAAATCTGCAACGGTTCTCCAGAGAACCTCCATATTCGTCTGTTCTGTCATTGACTGAATCTTTCAAGAACTGGTCTATCAAGTAACCATGAGCTCCATGGATTTCAACCCCATCAAAACCTGCAAAACAAAATTGACAACATCAGCAACATCTCAAATCTATGCTCTTATGTATGGTGAATCCTAGATTATTATTCCCTATGAACAAGGTTTCTATTTTTGTTTTGACTTCTCTAGCTTCCTTTTAACAAGATAACTTTACACAAAAAAATGGAATTTCCGTAGATTTAGTTTTCCAACCAAGCCTTACCAGCTTCAATAGCATTAAGGGCAGCAAGCTTAAACTCATTGACAATATCAGGAATTTCTTCTGTCCTTAAGCGTCTTGGAGGTGAAAATTCTGCAACAACAACGCCATTTCGAACTTGAGCAGCTAATTTCTTGTCAGTAGATGAAATTGGAGCCTGCCCATTTGGCTGAAAACCTGACAAAGCAGTAAAAACATTCAAACTCAAAACAGAGTTCATAAAAACAGTCAAACTCAAAACAGAGTTCATAGGTAAAGATAAGTGTAGAATTCCACAATAGAGAAGGGGCCATTTATTTCCATCCAACTTAAAATGGTAATGAGAGAAGAAATTACCATAATTTGACACCCTCCCAGTATGACAAATCTGGCAGAAAAATATACCACCTTTGGCATGAACTGCATCTACTATAGGCTTCCAGGCCTCAACTTGTTCCTTTGTCCATATACCAGGCGTGTGTACATAGCTTCAAGTATGAGCAAACATGTTACAAATACAGATCAAATCTTATGCATTCCTCCTGGTAGAAATGCACCATTAAGACTAGATCAAATAAGATATGCTACTACAGTTACCCTCTCCATGTCTCAGAACTGCCAGTGGCTTCTGATATTATCAGACCCCCTTTGGTGGCTCTCTGAGAATAGTACAAAAGAGCATGTGGCTGTGGAATATCGTTGTAAGATCTTTGCCTTGTCATAGGTGCCATGACAATTCTGTAAAAATATGGGCATCGATAAGAAAAATCTTCAAAAATCAAGCAAAGAATGATCACTAATTTCACTTGAGACTAAAGGAAAAACAAGAATCTAGTAAAATGAGTGGACAGATAATACCTATGGGAGAGCTGGAAAGGTCCCAATTTGTATGGAGTCAGTAAAGGGATTGGTTGCTGAGGATGTTGCTCCTTTTGTCCATTAACAACCTTCTTCTCCATCCCTGATGATCAATCACTATCTCTGCTGTCTCTACTACTGTTCTTAGTCTCAATTACTCGAAGAACTATGGGAATAAGTATCAGCAATGCAAGGATTTATAGCTTTCAAACAAATTTATTTTTATCTTGGCGGCAAGAACCATCTCGTCGATCCAATTGACTTGGGAATAAATAAAAGATAGTTTTTTACACGCTAAACGTGGCATTATTTGTGCTTGAAGCTTGATTATTATTAATCTTCTAACAAAATTGTCTACAAAAGTCTATAGTGATTCATGACACATTCTCTGTTCTCATGCCCAGAATATTCTTCTCTTATAAAACTACTCCTATAAAGAATTCTTGAACTGTCAGTATATAAAATATTAATCCTAATTATAATTACTCTAATGGTCTAAATGCATTTAAGTGTCTACTTGAGGACATATACAGAATGAAGTAAAGTTCAATTTAGCAACTCGACTGTAGTGTTAGTATAGCTAAAGCACGCCTGCAACCTTGCATATATACACTTATTTTTTTTTTTTTATTGAATTTTACTTTTCGAAACTACTAACATCTATTGACAAATGCCCGTGTTTGACAGATTGAATAAAGTTGGTAATATATGAGGGAATTTTGATGGCAATTATAAAATTCTCACGTCTGGAATTTTGCTTTCTTTCAAAGTTGAATTTTGTTGTTGTTAGCAAAGAAGCAACACATTTCTTGGATTATTTTTCTTATACAGGGAATCCTGGAACAAAACCAGCAAAGCTCATTCCGCATTCAATCAATATATCTATGTTAAGCGGCATGGGAATGATACCTACAAATATAAAAGCAGCATGGGAATGACAACTGAATTGGGACAATTGCTAGTTTCGTTCAAGTATTGAATCCCTTTTTTTTTTTTTTTGGCGTTTTCCTTTGACTACTTGAGATAGTGACTCCTAATAGCTTTGATATTAATAGCAGACAGTTCTTATGTCAATATCTACAATTAGATTAGACTGTTTACCTAAAATATTCTTTTGAAGTATTGATTCCTTTATTTTTTATTTTTTTTTTGCCCTTTTCCTGTGACTATGAGAGTTTGATTGTTAAAGATTTTGATATTAACAGCAGGCAATCATTATATTAACATCTACAATTGCATTTGAAAGCTTACAAAAAAGTAAATTGACTCCAATCAGCTTTCTTGGACTTGATTTTCTATTCTATTATTACTTTTTTCCACCCCTTTCTTCCAAACTTCAATTTTACTTGGTCAGAGAGGAACTATTCAATGAGGACTACAACATAACATTGCTTGTGCCACAGATGGCACTTTGATTTTCATTTTTTTTTTTTTGGAGAATATTGACTAAGATGCAACATTGGTTTTCCAAAAGTACTTCATTATTAAATTCATAAAAGCTAAAAGTCTATGGTGGGATTTCTGAATCAGACAGATTAACTATTTTTTTTTTACCTTCTCTAATTTATAAGGACTTTATCTAAGTGTGTATTTTTTAGAAGATTTTGTAACAATCAATTTTTTTTTTTTGGGGTTTGAACATTACTAATCTAGAAGGCATCATGAAATGTGGGAAAGTTTTGGTTCGATTTAGGCTGTCCCTGTGACTCATTTATCCAAAAAAAAAAAAATTCCCAATCATATATAATTAGTAAACAAATCCAGCAATGACAAGTGCAAGAATTAACATCCAACAATAGTTCTTCGAGTTTTCAGAGCTTCCCTACTTTGGATTTCACTTAAATTTAAAAATCTACCTTTGAATTAAAAGTATTTAAATTACATACATACATATATATATATATGTACGTAATTTAAACACTTGAATTTACCAAAAAAAGGATATAAAAAGTTTACAATTATCAATATTAATTTGCCATATAATATATGCTTTAATACAAAATATATGGACCAACCCCAACACATATAAATGTAGATGCTAATATAATATAATAAAGTGCAAAAGTATCATATAATATATTCTAGTAAAAACCCCAACACATATAACGTTAATGACAATAGTATAGGTAACCCTAACCCTACAATGGTCCAAGACAAAACTTGCATTTTTTCTTCATAAAAATAACGTATGCACATTTCTTTCAGAGCATCCATACCTCAAGCGAGTTCAATAGAAGAAAAAGTTAGCATACAACACAAGTACGCCATTCTGTGAAAAGATGGAAGAAGACAAATTAGCAAAAAAAGATACAAAACAAAGACTTTAATTGAAATACAAAAGTTAAAAATACAATTCCAAATACCCCTAATTGATAAATATCTTAATAGCCCGTGGGGTAGGTCAGCCGGTCATGTAGTCATTCTTTAAGGCATTGACCAATGTTCGAATCCCCTGGTTATCATACTCGGAGTGAGTTGGGGCGCCCTCTTCCAGGCCGAAGGAGGATTAGTCGGGTTGAAGGTCCGGATACCCCTGTGTCATCAAAAAAAAGACAAATGTATTAATAGGCCAAACAATGAGGCCTCAATCCTGCAATTTCTTAAAAAGATGTCAAAATGTGCAAAAGTCGAACGCCTGATCCCATCAACGACTAACTACCCACCAACAGAAAATAACTACCTTTTGAACCCGTTAACTTCCACTAGTGTCTCCTCGGCCCTCGAATACTACATCAACTCAGACCACCCTTCTCACGGGCAAAAGATTCATTCCCACATTATCAAAACTGGGTTCAAGCCCAATCTTAATATCTGCATCAACATCCTCATGGTTCACCTCCAAACTTCTTGCTTGGCGTATGCGCAGAAATGTTTGATGAATTGCCTCAACCAACATTTAGTTCCTCTAACTATGTGCTATCAGGTTACATAAAACATGGGTTCGATGAGAAATCCTTTGATTTGTTTAGAAAATTGACCTTTTCAGGTGAAATGCCTGACGATTTTACATTTTCGATGATATTGAAGGGATCTAGTTTTCAAAGTGTAATCTCACTGCCAAAGGCTGTAGGCAAAGAGGTACATGCCCAGATAGTCAAATTTGGAATTGAAGGTGATGATGTGCTTTGCACGGCTTTAGTCGACTCGTGTGTGAAGAGTGGGAGAGTGGATTATGCAAGGAGAGTGTTTGATTTGATGTTGGAGAAGAGCATAGTTTGTGCCACATCTATGATCACTGGTTACATGAACTAGGGTCTTGTCAAAGATGCTAAGGATGCCTTCAACAAGATAGTGGAAAAAGATGTGGTGGTTTTCAATGCAATGATTGAGGATTACAGTAAATCGATTGGAACTCCCAAGAAGGCTATTTAGGTTTTCATTGCCATGAAAAGGTTGGAATTTAGGCCCACAATTTCAACCTTTGCGAGCATTATTGGAGCTTGTTCTGTAATATCAGCATTTGAAGTTGGTCAGCAGGTTCAAGGGCAACTTAAAAAGACTGAATTGTTCATGGATATAAAAATGGGCAGTGCTCTTCTTGATATGTATTCAAAATGTGGAAGAACAGAGGACGCAAGAAGAATTTTTGATCATATGCCTGAAAGGAATGTGTTTACGTGGACTTCCATGATTGATGGTTATGGTAAAAATGGTGCTCCAACTGAAGCACTTCAGCTCTTCAATAGGATGCTATTAGATCCCTTAGTCGAGCCTAACTATGTTACCTTTCTCAGTGCTCTTGCTGCTTGTGCACATGCTGGACTAGTTGCAAAAGGATGGGAGATCTTTTACTGCATGGAGAGAGACTGTTTCATGAAACCAAGGATGTAGCACTATGTGTGCATGGTTGATCTCTTAGGCCGTGCAGGAAGTCTTAATCAGGCCTTTGAATTTATTGTGAAAATGCCTCAAAAGCCTAGTTCTGATGTTTGGGCAGCTCTTCTGAGTTCTTCTAGGCTGCATGCAGATATAGATATAGCTAATTTAGCTGCCAATGAACTAATCAGGTTAAATGCTAAGAGTCGTCCTGGGGCATAAGTTGCTTTATCAAATACCTTGGCAGAGGCAGGGAGATGGAACAATGTAAGTGAAATTAGGGAGTTTATGAAGACAAGAGGCATATCTAAGGGCGCTGGCTTTAGTTGGTTTCAGAGTGATACCAGTTTACAAGTTTTCCATGCTGGATAATAGACGTAAATGAAGGCTGTCATGAATCTCTATTTCTGGACGAATTGGATAGCAAGGAATGCAATCAAGGAAGAATGTTAGAAAAGTTTCAGCCATGGGCCTGCTAGTTTTGATTCATTACCTAGGCTAACAGTTGGAGAATCCAAAGAACTTGGTTTATGGGCTTCGCTGCTATGTGATTGTTGTTAGGAACAATACTCGTTCCTCCCTTCTAAGAATGCAGCTTGGTTATGGAAAAGTGTCACAAGTGCAAAAAAGTTGCTTGAACATGGCCTTAGGAATAGAGTTGGGGAGGGCAGAACAGGCTATTTGGCAACATAAATAGATTCAATGTAATGATAGATTGTAAAGTGACAATCTGGATGCCGCAGAACTTGTTTTTGACCACAGCTGGTTAGTTGATTTGTGAATTTTAACTGGAATATACAGCTTGTTAAGCAGTCTTTCAACAATGAAGATGCTCAATACATGCTCAGCATGCCAATAAATCTTAACTAGGAAAGCAGACAGGATATACTGAAAGCATGACTCATCTGGCCAGTAGACAGTCTAGTCAGGTTACAATGAAGCAAAAAATGTGGAAAAAAGAAATGAAAGATGGAATCAGTTTGAGGGAAAATGTAGTATAGTTAATCAGAGTTCAGGAATATGGGAGATGCTGTGGAACTTAAATGTGAAACACAAAATCAAGCACTTAGTAAGGAGATGTTTTCACAAAGCAGTTCCTGTGAATGAGCTCATATTCAGGAGGTAACAGATGTAAAAGCTGTCGAGAAGGGCAGGAAACTGTAGAGCATATACTTTTCTTTTGGTGAATTGATTTGGACAGCTGCACCTATTCAGTGGGATGGGCTCAGACATGTACAAAGGGATTTTTAGCAATGGAGGAACCAGCTGAAGGAGTCAGTGATGAAGAAAGAAGAGGAGTAAATTCAAATCTTTTCTGCTACTGACCAATGAATAACAATTATGAACTTCCACCAGCATTTTCCACAATTTTCCTCCTTGTAATCATTCAGGTCACGCTGTAAATCTTCTCTATTGCCTCTTAAGGCAAATATTATTGTTAAATTTTGTAATTCAAGGACCACATTACATCAATGAATATCAATTTGGACTTGGATACATCCATAGGATCATTAATCAATGAGACAAATACCAAGCTTTTTTCTTCTTAACTGCAAAAAATCAGTTGAATTCCCCTTCCAAAAGACCCATCTCTAGTGATTTGAGGTGCACCGCTAATCAGATGTTACCCTGGTCAATTATGTTCAAGACCATCCATTCACCAAATGGATGGAAACTGTTTAATATCCACAAAACAACATTTCAAAAGAATGACATACTAGATTCACCTTAAACCAAAACTAAGAACAACATACTAGCTCTTCAGGAACAGGCAGCCACAGTACTAGATAAACATGTGATTTTCCATAGAATATTGGAGAGCAATCCATCTTCACCCTTAATCCCTGATACCAAATATAAAACAAAATAATATAAGAAAACCACCTTTTCCTACTAGTCATTATCTACCATCAGTAATACTTGTCTGGATTCCTGAATGCTCTAAACCCCAGTTGATCCAAAACCTCCAGCTCCCCTGACAGTGGTATCCAGATCATCAACTTCTTCCACCTCCGGCGTCACAATTTTCCCAATAATCAGCTGTGCAATTCTGTCACCGGGCTTCACCTCAAAGTCAACATCAGAATGGTTGAACAAAATCACCCCAACTGGACCCCTGTAATCTGCATCTATCACTCCAGCTCCAACATCAATTGAATTCTTCCATGTCAATCCCGACCGCGGCGCTATAATCATTAAATAAATTCAACAACATTTTACTCACAGTGAGGAGAAAAAAAAAGCCCAATTTCAGAAAAGATAAAATGGATGATTTCTAATGGAATATTACCAACACGGGCATAGGTTCCTTCAGGGACGGCAATGCTCAAATCAGTCGGGATCAAAGCTTTGCCTCGGGCGGGCACTTTTATTTCAGCAGCACTGTCCACAGAAACAAAAACACACAAAATTACCACATTTTTTTTTCATATAATTTTCATACCATCGTTAATCAAAGAGTGAAGGAGAACAATACCTGGAGAGATCATAGCCAGCAGAGAGGGGAGAAGCTCTAGAGGGCAAAACTGCTTTGTCAGAGAGCTTTTTGACTCGGAAAAATGGGGCGGTGGCGGGTTGGATCAAGCCATTTTCAGGGTCAAGTCTCCGGATTTCTGGGGTGGGTTCTTTGACTTCGGGGCTATGGTTTTGGAGGTTCATCTCTTCGGCCATGGCGAAATGGATGTTGGAATTTGGGGACTGAGGAGGAATAATTCTCCTGAAAATGGGGAGTTTGAGGTTAATAGCGCCAAGAATTCCCGCCGTTTTTTGCATGCGACTGATGAGTTGTAAAGTTACCATTTTTGTTTTTTTTTTTAATTTATTTAGCATTTGAACTTGATAGTTTTGAATCATTTAAACACAGATAAAATCTTATAGAATCTTTGGGTAAGCCATTATGTTAATTGTGGGGTGAGAAGGCTAATATTACTACATTATTATTTTACATGAAACATTTTGCTTTTTTCTTTTTTTTTTGGGTCTCACATTTATGTTTCATTTTTTCAACTTAAATTTTTATTTAGTTTTGGTAAATTGATTGGCACTAATCTGTTAGCTCGTCTTAACTAATGCTGCATATCCATGAATTTCCACACATAGTGCATTCATGGAAATTTTTTTATTTTTATATGATTTGACAAATATTAATTGTGCACACGTTAAACCCCATTGCAATAACAAAATCTTATATTTCCACATTGATTTGTTCTTGCCAAAGATGAAAAAATATGAACTTTTTTATAACATCGCGATAGTAGAATCCAACAGATTATATTGGAGATAAAATAAATAAATATAAACTTTTGTCTAAAATTTTTTTTTTACTTCAAAATTTTCTAAATGTATAGTTTGCCTCAAAATTTATTTCGAACATGATGTTAATCTTAGTTTGAAAATTGATTGTAATTTCATAGTAATTTTATTTTAAAAGGTTGACTATTTAAGTTTTACCGTGAAATCTAATAGTTTTACTTTCATTATAGCTATAAAGAGTTAAAGTATAGGTCTCCAAACTATAGAAAACTAAAGTGTATATATGTCACGCCATATGGTTAGTGATGAAACCAGGATTTTTTTTCTAGGAGAACAAAATTTTTTCCAACAAAATTATCTTAATATATTATATTCAAAATAATTTTCATTTATTTAAATATATGACATATAAAAACATCAAATATTAACTTTAATTGTAAATGTATGTCTATTCATAAATATGCAGCATAGTCATAACGAAAATTAATATAAAAAATAACCTTTGATTAAATATCTTATAACATCACAAACCACCCAAGTTGCACATTATGAGAAAATGCTCTAATATGTCACCTGTCCAATATATATATATATGCAATACAAATATAACTATTTTCAATTAAAAAAGATAAAAGTTATGTTAACATACCTTGAAATTTCGACATATTTTCTTAAAAGTAAATTGAGATTTACGTTCTTTCATAGAACTAAATTCATCCATGATTGAATCAATACTAAATTTTTCAACAACTTCCTTTTCTACATACATAATTAGGCAATCATTTAAAAAATCATCTTCCATCTTGTTTCGGATTTTAGTCTAATTGATTTTCATAATTGAAAATACCTATTCTCTAATTGCAGTTGATACAGGAAATGTGAGAAAAAGTCTAATCATTTGGCTAAGCCGTGCATTTGTATATGGTCTAATAAAGTAAATATTTTTATTTTGGCCCATTGATAATTGTGGATTGGATCTCTTTATTATAATATATTAAATTGGGTAGATTTACTATGGATCATCAAATTATATGTTTATTTTTTTGAAAGTTAAATAATTAACACAATAAAAATAAATAACTTATTTTGATGAAAAAAGTAATTCAAAGGTGGTTAATTCATATATATATATATATATATATGTATATATAAACTCTCATAATATAAACTAAAATAGTGAAAAATTAGAAGGGCTAACTTTGTTTTATACATAAATTTACGTATTATGAGCTCAAATTTTCAAAACTTAGGGGGGATATAGCTCCCCTCAGCCATGCGTTGGCTTCATCATTGCATATGGTGGTTTTTTTTGTTTTAACCCTAATTTTTTTTGACTACTTTTGCCTTTTACATACTAAATTGGTTTTTTTTGGTAGAAGACGCCTGAATGTATCTATATCTATATCTATATCTATATAATAAAAGCGAGAGTTGGCAAATGAATAGTGACATTTTGGTCAAGCGGTTATGCCGTTATTTTTGTGACTTCAAGGGGTGTTTTGGTCTTTTGGAATTCGATGGCAATGGCTCTGCTGGAAATTGATCTTTGGTCAAGCAGTTATTCGGTAATTATGGACAACTTTGTTGGCTTTTGTATGTGTGTTTGGTTTCTCCAAGTGAGCCGCACAAAGCTCCTACTTTTCCTCCTAAGTCACACCTGTTCCCAGTTCCCACTTGAAACTCCTAAACGGAGTTGCTTCGGTCTTTTATCTTCTTCAACTGGATTAAGTATACACGGATTCTTTCTTTTAATCTTCTCTTTATTTTCTTTATCAGAAAATTTTTAGTGCCCTTATTTTTATTATTATAGTTTTCATTCTATTTATATGTGCATGCTAAGCCATGAGCTTATTTTCTCTTTATAAAAGATAATATCTAACAATATAAAAGGGGAGAGTTGGGTTATGAATAGTACTTTTTGGTCAAGCGATTATGCTGCAATTATTGTTGGATGTGGAGGCTATTTTTGTCAATTGACTATTTTGGTTATTTCCCGTTGGTGGTTTACTTTGTGAGGCGGTAAATAAAAACTCTGTGTGTGCCTCTCTTTCTATGCAATTTATTACTCATTGCATTGGGTGGAGTAGTTGTCTACCATGTTGACAAGAAACTTCTAATTGCATGATTCCCAAAAATTGAACCGAAAAAAAAATTGAAGTCCAACATTGTCATCACAGGTAACGAAAATTGGCTAACGTGTCAAGATTTGGAATTAAAAATGGTTTATAATCCTTCTATTATTTAAGACGCACAATTATAAAAAAAATATTAGTCTATATATCCATATTAAATGTATATAATTATTACAAATTTTTTGATGCCCTTATCTTTATTATTATTTTTCCATTCTATAAACATAAAATTATTTCCGCCCTGTATGTGAGTTAGATGGTTAACTTACTTCCTTTTTAAAAGAATTAATTTCTTATTTTACTAACATATTCGTATTTAATATATATAATTATTATAAATTTTTTAACACATTCATTTTTCCTAATGGCTCTAAACTGAAAAGCAATATGGTGTGCTATTTTTTTTTTATTATTTTAGTCAAACATGTAACATTAATTAGATTGTTTCTTACATTAAAAAACTAAAGTACTCTAAATTAAAAATATATATATATAATTATATATATAATACAAAAGGGAGAGTTGCCCTATGAATGGTATTTTTGGTCAAGTGGTTATCCTGCAATTATCTAACAATATAAAAGGGAGAGTTGCCCTATGAGTAGTGTTTTTTTGTCAAGTGGTTATCCTGCAATTGTTATTGGATGTCGGGGCTGTTTTCATCAAATTGCCTGTTTTGTTTGTTTAAAGTAGGTATAGTTATGGTGCATTTACGAGACATATTGATCGAATTGGTAATTGGTGGTGTAAAAAGTGAAACTTTTGAAAGTTGGTTTTTTGTGGTTAATTATTTGCTTTTAAAGTGTCCTGTAAATGCAAAATTACCTAGGAAAGAATTGATAAATTATTGCTAGCTTTAGTGACTTTAAAAATGGCCTTTATTACTGTAACATGAAATAAAATTGTTAAATGTTCTGTAAATGCACAATTATTGAGGAAACAATTAATAAATTATTGTTGGCTTGACATGAAATAAAATGGTTAAGTGTTTTGTAAATGCACAATTATTGAGGAAACAATTAATAAACCATTGTTGGCTTTAGTAACTTTAAAAAATGGGTTTTATTACTGTGACATGTGGTGATTAATTTTAACAATGCCAAGTTCTATGGTTTAAGTGCTTAATTGACTTGCCAAGTCCCCTCTTTTTTGTGTCAACAATGATTAATACTTTTTTGGGAATGATTCACTTTATAATTTTCTAATTATCTTAATTCAAATGCAAAATAACCTTATACAATTTTTTAATTTACGCTTATGCATTCTAAGTAAGCGCCCTCATGCATTCTATATATTATTGTTCTCATGTATTCTATATATTTCATAATTGTCAACCTTTAATAAAAACGATAATTTTCTAATGATCTGCATGAATTAGATAATAATATAGATATATACTAATAAACCCACACAATAAAAAATAGTTAACACGGGAAATATTAACCCACCCACTAGTCTATATAATAAAAGGGAGAGTTGGCAAATGAATAGCGCCATTTTGGTCAAGCGGTTATGCCGTTATTTTTGTGACTTCGAGGGGCATTTTAGTCTTTTGGACTTGGATGGCAATGGCTCTGCTGGAAATTGATCTTTGGTCAAGCGGTTATTCGGTAATTATGGACAACTTTGTTGGCTTTTGTATTTGTCCTTCAGGCGTGTGTTTGGTTTCTCCAAGTGAGCCGCACAAAGCTCCTACTTTTCCTCCTAAGTCACACCTGTTCCCACTTGAAACTCCTAAACGGAGTTGCTTTGGCGTTTTATCTTCTTCAACTGGATCAAGCATACACGGATTCTTTCTTTTAATCTTTTCTTTATTTTCTTTATTAGAAAATTTTTAGTGCCCTTATTTTTATTATTATAGTTTTCATTTTATTTATATGTGTGTGCTAAGCCATTTTTAGTGCCCTTACTTTTATTATTATAGTTTTCATTCTATTTATATGTGTGTGCTAATTTATGAGCTTATTTCTCTTTATAAAAGATAATATCTAACAATATAAAAGGGGAGAGTTGGGTTATGAATAGTGCTTTTTGGTCAAGCGATTATGCTACAATTATTGTTGGATGTGGAGGCTATTTTTGTCAATTGGCTATTTTGGTTATTTCCCGTTGGTGGTTTACTTTGTTAGGCGGTAAATAAAAGCTCTGTGTGTGCCTCTCTTTCTATGCAATTTATTACTCGTTGCATTGGGTGGAGTAGTTGTCTACCATGTTGACAAGAAGCTTCTAATTGCATGATTCCCAAAAATTGAACCGAAAAAAAAAATAGAAGTCCAACATTGTCATCACAGGTAACAAAAATTGGCTAACGTGTTAAGATTTGGAACTAAAAATGATTTATAATCCTTCTACTATTTAAGACGCACAATTATAAAAAAAAATTTAGTCTATATCATATCATAACTATATAAGTAAAGCGTCAATGCTAGTTGTGAACAGTACTTTTTGGGCAGGTTTAATTGTAAATATGGGTTTTGTGAAGGGTAAAGACTTTGTCCGGTTTCTTTGTTAAGTTTGCTTGTTAGAGGGGTGATTTGGGAACTTGGCTTTTTTTGCATGAATTCCTGATACGTGATTTCAAGCGGTGGCTTTTTTCCTCGGGAAAACATTTGGCCAGGTGTCCTTTGCTCGTTTTGCATTGCAATAGATAATGGGTTGCTTTTGCCTTTGTAATTACAAGTTCCTCTCGTTCCTTGTTCCGAACAACAACGGCTAGGCTTTCACTTGCAAGTTCCTCTGGCTCTTTGTGGCAACAACGGGTAAGCTTTGATGCCTCTCCGATTTTGGCTTTGTTCAATGCTTTGGTTAGTCGCGATTGTTATTCTTTCTTGCTTACAATTCACTGGTATTTATCTGCATGTTAGGAATTGAAGTTTATTAGTTTTTCTTCTTTCCGATGAGTGTGACCCCAAGTTTTATTGCACCTGTGATTTACTTGTTCCAAAGGTCTTGCGTTTTGGAGGCAGCTAGGTAGTTGCTTAATATGAGATCCATTCTCATTGTTTTTTTTTTTTGTTGATTTGGTAATGTATTTATCTTCATGCTTTGTAGTTCGTTGCTTACTTTTCATGCATATAACGTATTTGTTTGATTGACAATTGTTAATTCATGTCTGATATATCATATCATGTATTTGTTTAATTGCAGCTATTTGTTTGGAGACCTGTAAACGTTTTTCCTTGCTCTGCATCTTCTAATATCATGTAAGTTTCTTTCCATCTGTTTCCGTTCTCTTTACCTGTATACTGTCCCTTTCTTTTTGGTTTTGCATGAAAGTTAATCTTGTTTGCTTCTTATTCATTCAACTACATTGTGCTGTATTTTACTTGCATAAAATATGTTGATTATTCTCCCCTGTTTTATTGGCATGAAAATTATTCTTCTTTTGTCCTCGTTACTTGAACTATAGTATATAAGTTAAACTATAGTATATAAGTATCACTGAAAATGGGTCCAAGGAGAAAATATGCTACACTTGAGGAACTTTACAGTGAAAAAAATCGTCGTCGTCGTGAACGATATGCTGCAGCTAAGAAACAAAAGGAGAATGGTCCATTTAATACGACTTGCACCATTGCTGTGAAAGCATTGCGAATGATGGATAATTTAGCCGAGACGAGTACTTCTTCTATGACGCGTATGCGTATCAATAAACATAATGATGGCACTTCTTTTGTGGATATGAGCACAGATGATACAATTGAGAATCCATTGTCCTCTTCACCTCTTATGAATAAATATGGTTCTCTTGGTTCTCCTACTATTCAAACCGATGAAGCATTGACTCCTGTTAATATCCATGGAAAAAGCATTGCTAATGTTAGCAGCATTCCAATAGGTGATTCTCCTATTCCAATTCAAAACTTAGCTTTGTTTTATCATTGTAAAATTATCTTTTGATTATATAATATATACTTATATAATTACTAATGTAAAATTATGTGCAGTGGCAAAGGACAATGCAAGTGATTGTAATACATTATCAACTAAAAAGGCTGCTCCATGGCCTAAGACTTCCTGTTCAATCAATAATTCTTCATCTGAGGATAATGATGTGAAAGTGTCATTCGATGGTCAACGACGAAGAAAGGACGCCACACCTGAGGAAGCTCAAAGGGAACGAAATCGTCGTCGTCGTGAACGTTATGCTATAGCGAAGAAAGCAAAGCAAAAATCCTCAGTTGATAATATTTCTACTTTTCCTTTCATCACACCTGAACTACAAGAAGACATTAGAACTAATACAAATTTTGAAAACAACAATCACATGCCTTTCAATGATGAATCAGTATCTCATGTCCGCAGTTGTTTGCAAGGTACGCTTACTTTTTTCTCTCCCGAACTAGCAATTATCTTTTTGGTTATTTACATGTCATTTTCTAATATCCAGTGCATTTTCTTGTATAATTTCTTGCATAGCTAATTCCAACTGAAAGGAAATTTATTTACTCAAATCTTTGTGTGGAGTATTGTTTATATTTTCTTTGGCATTACAATCACTTGTAACTTTTTAGCTTCATTTGTTAATAATTGAAAATAATATACAGGACCTGAGCTTTTTGAAAGCAATACAAATGATTCCAGGATCGAAAATACTATTTCAATGATCAGAAATTATGATTGCACCAAAAATTCTACGACCAATGAACATGATCAATTATCAAATAACAATAATATAACGTTTCCTACACCAGAGGGTTTTCTTGGTCCAAATTTTCGAGATGCCTCGTCTTCAAGAAGAAACACACCAGCTACTAATCTTTATTTACAATTTTTTTTTTGTCTTTTGTTGATTAGAACTATGACTAAGTATTTATCTTAAACTTTATATACATTATCCTGGATTGTTACACCAAATTTATGTTTATTGACACTATTATTATAGGTAGACGTCGTTCTGCAATGCCTGATCCATTGCAAAATATAGCTGTTGAACCTGATGTTTTACCTTCTGTTCCAAATTGTGAACATTATGATGCTAAGAGATTTCACAAAGAACCACCTGGATTTTGTTGTTCTTCTGGAGAGATTCAATTGCTTTCAACTGAAATGCCTAGAGAATTAATGCTTTTATATCTTGAGGATTCGGATGAGGCTGCTGAATTCCGACGGTGCATTCGTAGTTATAAGGTGCATTCGTAGTTATAATAATATGTTTGCTTTTACTTCACTTGGCATGCACTGTGATCAATCATTAAGTAAAGATTATCATGGAATTTATACATTTAGAGTTCAAGGGCAAATGTACCATTCTATCAATCCATTGGTACCGCCAGAAGGCCAGAAAGTAAAAAACTTTACAATTATACTTTTTTGACACTGATCATGAGACAGTGAATCGATTATCTATCTCAAGCAGATTTCGGGAAAGCTTGATTACGAAGATTGAAGAGATCTTGAAATTGAATCCATACTCTGCATTTTTCCGTGGTTTACAAGATCTTCCCAATATAGATGATTATAAGATTGTTCTTAACTCAAATCCAGATTTGGATCAACAAGTGTTCAATCGACCTACAACATCTCAAGTCGGAGCTGTATGGACAGATTCTGAAATTTCTGATCAGATTACCTCGCATCATATCCAAGTATATGGAAAAAATGGTGAAACACAAATTACCAAGCATTATTATGCTTGTTATGATTCACTCCAATATCCATTAATCTTCGCCAATGGTGAACCTAGATGGCATCCTTCTATAGAACGAATACATATTGATCGAATGAATCCTCATCAAGCAACAACTTGTGCTGGAGAAAATTTATTGGACCCCCATCAATATACAACTCCTGATCAATTATTTGAAGCTGAAAAAAGAGGTAACTCGGTATTATTTATTACATATATTTTAAATGTATAATGAATTGTTTCATCTAGACATAAATTTATATGGTAAACATTATGAATTGGTAGTGCAAGACCTTCATCAACAATTTCAATAAAAGTATTCGATCTTAACACCAATTCAAAAGGAACTGATCCAAGCATTATTGAGCCATGAAGGATTCGACGAACAGCAGCATCGGCAATATAATACGTTGAGTACAATTGTAAAGTTTTATTCAAGACATGAATGTCATTATAATATGCAACTGCCGATCACCCTACAAAATAAACATCATAAAATTTTCTAAAAAAAAAAGCAACGAACAAAATATAATACTTACCAAACTATTGCAAAAACAAATCGTTGATACCTCCGACCCATATTACGACTGTCCCGAATAAGACTTTTTTCAACAACTACTACTCGAAGAACCCATCCATAGATAGCATCATTTAACCGATTAACAAACACAACATTCTGCTCCATAACACTAAATTTAAAAGACAATTTCACCTAAATAACAAAGTTACAAATTACTTTTCTTACAAATAAAACTGAACTACTACAATAAAATGATCCTAATACATAATACAATTCACTTATATACGTAGAACAAAAATCAAGCATTCTTCATACTTGTCGCAAATATTCTGAACACTATAATAGGTGCCAGCCACATCAAAGAAACTTGGCACCCATGCACCTAATGTATTCAAAAACCCATGCCATATAGCCAAACAATCACTCTATGTTTTATTCTACCTTGCATGTAATATCATATTTCACTCAACCCAACAAATACAACGTCTGACAACAATTCTCACACACATTACACATGGGCCCCTGAAATTCACACCTAAAATTCACAAATGCATTTGCTTAACACAACGCCACAAAAAAATAACTATATCAGGGCTAGCGTGGCCCCAAGCACTAGTATCCATATTAAATGTATATAATTATTACAAATTTTTTGATGCCCTTATCTTTATTGTTATTTTTCCATTCTATAAACATAAAGTTATTTCCGCCTTGTATGTGAGTTAGATTGTTAACTTATTTTCTTTTTAAAAGAATTAATTTCTTATTTTACTAACATATTCGTATTTAATATATATAATTATTATAAATTTTTTTAACACATTCATTTTTCCTAATGACTCTAAACTGAAAAGCAATATGGTGTGCTATTTTTTTATTATTTTAGTCAAACATGTAACATTAATTAGATTGTTTCTTACATTAAAAAACTAAAGTACTCTAAATTTCAAAAAAAATATAATATAATTATATATATAATACAAAAGGGAGAGTTGCCCTATGAATGGTATTTTTGGTCAAGTGGTTATCCTGCAATTATCTAACAATATAAAAGGGAGAGTTGCCCTATGAGTAGTATTTTTTTGTCAAGTGGTTATCCTGCAATTGTTATCGGATGTCGGGGCTGTTTTCGTCAAATTGCCTGTTTTGTTTGTTTAAAGTAGGTTGGTGGTGTAAAAAGTGAAACTTTTGAAAGTTGGTTTTTTGTGGTTAATTATTTGCTTTTAAAGTATCCCGTAAATGCAAAATTACCTAGGAAAGAATTGATAAATTATTGCTAACTTTAGTGACTTTAAAAATGGCCTTCATTACTGTAACATGAAATAAAATTGTTAAATGTTTTGTAAATGCACAATTATTGAGGAAACAATTAATAAATTATTGTTGGCTTGACATGAAATAAAATTGTTAAGTGTTTTGTAAATGCACAATTATTGAGGAAACAATTAATAAACCATTGTTGGCTTTAGTAACTTTAAAAAATGGGTTTTATTACTGTGATATGTGGTGATTAATTTTAACAATGCCAAGTTCTATGGTTTAAGTGCTTAATTGACTTGCCAGGTCCTCTCTTTTTCGTGTCAACAATGATTAATACTTTTTTGAAAATGATTCACTTTATAATTCTCTAATTATCTTAATTCAAATGCAAAATAACCTTATACAATTTTTTAATTTACGCTTATGCATTCTATATATTATTGTTCTCATGTATTCTATATATTTCGTAATTGTCAACATTTAATAAAAACGATAATTCTCTAATAATCTACATGAATTAGATAATAACATAGATATATACTAATAAACCCACACAATAAAAAACAGTTAACACGGAAAATATTAACTCACCTGCGTAACGCGCAGGCCGCCTCACTAGTATATATAAAAAAGGAACAAAAGTTTGTGCAAGTCACATTTGACTTAGCTCCGCTGTAGCACATAATCAACTTGGCAGTTCTACATTCCGGGTTTGACTCCCGGCAGCGGAACAAATAACCATTTTTTCCACCCAGTTTTGCTTTGCCAAAGTGTTTCAGTGTTAAATTTTTTTTTTTTTCGCTTTTCGCTTTTTTTTTTTTTTTTTTTTGAATTTTGGAAGTGTTCAGGCTTTGCTTTTTGTTTCGTTGTCCCTGCTGTTCACAAGAAAGCTAAGCAATTAATTATTACAGATTTCTTAGTGCAGCAGATGATAATGAAAATTGAAAGCTCAACGTTGGAAAACTATTAAATTATTTTTTCATATGCAACGGATATGTTCGTTTTGAACAAAAGAAACAATGCTTTTTCTCAAATGGAAGAATTAAATTACCTCAAATTAAAACAATATTTACTTTTCCAAATCAAATTCACTATAATCAAAACAAGAAATAAATTCCTCATGTACAATACAAACTAAAACAATGTTTACTTTTCAAACTCAAATTCACTATAATCAGTCAACCTATGATTAGTTATGAACCAATCTCAATTTGCGTGTTATAATTACATTGAACTATTTATTACCGCCAATTTTTTTTCTTTTTGGCCGCGATTCTTTCACTACTGTTGGAATTGTGTAATCAACCAGTGTTGAAATCACCACCCTATAATTATTTGAAGGTTATTTGTAATTTATCTCCTTAAGGTATATCCTGATTTTCACTTTAATCCCCCAACATTTATTTTGTATCACTTAACCCCCCCAAAGAGATAAAAATACCCCTCTACAATGCAAATTTCTTTCATTTTTTCTCTCTTCTCTCTTTTATTATTTATTATTTTTCTTTTTTCAAAATTTAATTTATAATAAAATAATAAAATTATCGTAGAAAAAATTTGGATGTCCATTCTCTAATTTACAAAACTAAAAAATATATATATTTTTTTACAAATCAATTTCATCTATTTTCCAATTTAAGAAATGAAGAAAAAATTTTATTCTATTTCCTTATAATTACACTATTCATAATCAATTATCCATTTTTACAATCACATGTCCATATGTCAGTACTGGACATTCTTTGGTTGTTTTCATATAATGAATTTTTGCTTATTACGATCTTACTTATTAATTTTTTTAAATAATCAATTATTAGTGTATGTCCTATTATATACTTATCGTATGTGAAACTCACCACCATCAATTAGAGTGATCAAAATCAAATCGCAAGTTACAGTTCAATTACTAAAGGAAGTAGAGAATTTCAAAACAAGTACTTAACATAATAGAGAGGAATTTTTTTCCCTCGGGGGTTAAGCAACAAAAAATAAAGGTTAGGAAGCAAAGTGAGAAGGGTTAATTCCACTTTGTCCCCCCAAACTTTGGACGATTACCCACTTCAGTTTCTAAACTTCAAAATGGAACACTTAAGTCCCTAAACTTATAAATACCTCCCACTTAAGTCCCTAAACATATAAAATGAGACACTTAAATCCCTAAACCCTTATAAAATGGGACACTTCGACCACTAACGGCATTCAAGATTTGTTAACAATTTCCTTAAGTGGGAGGTATTTATAAGTTTAGGGGCTTAAGTATCCCATTTTGAAATTTAGGGACTGAAGTGGATAATCGTCCAAAGTTTGGGGGACAAAGTGGTATTAACCCAAGTGAGAATTAGGGTATACTTTTATTTAATATTAAAATTTCAAAAAACTTGGACAACTATACAATCCGGATTCAACTCCCCAGCAGCGGAACAAATTTTATTTTTGGCCCATCTTCTCTTCTTCAAAGCATTAATACGTTGATTGGTAAGTTTTATCCAGTTTTTCCACGAACCACAAATTATCTTATATAAACATATAGGTGAACGAAGATCAACAACTCATAGCTTGTATATGAGGTAGATCCGCTGTAGCACTTAATTAAAAAGGAAGTCTTTGCAATCCGGGTTCGACTCCCGGCAGCGGAACATTTCTTTTCTTTTTTCGGTTAACCACTTATCCCTTTTTGGAAGTGTTTCAATTTATCTTCTTGTTTCTTTGCTCAGCATTGACATATTAGAGATTTTCTCCCCCTCAAAGAGTAAAGTGCAGTAGCAAATGATGAAATCTTAGCGTTTCAAAATTAACTTGTTTGTAAAGCAATCAAAATTCGTTCTTATTGGACCAAAGCGCTAATGCTTTCATTCACTTTCTATTGCACTAACCAAATTAAGTAATTGCTCCCCAAGATTTATAGTACTAAGTCTTAAATTGAAAATAAATAACTTAATGTACATTATAAACCAACACGGTTTCTTGGATAAAGAAATTACTTGATTACACAGTTGTTCAATCTAGAGCCAAATTAGAATCCTAAGGGGAAAAGGTTACAGATTCAAGTTTCAAGAATACTGGAGTTAAAATCTTATAGATTCTTTGGGTAAGCCATTATGTTAATTGAGGGGTGAGAAGGCTAATATTACTACATTATTATTTTACATGAAACATGTTGCTGTTTTTCTTTTTTTTTTTTGGGTCTCACATTTATGTTTCATTTTTCAATTTCAATGTTTTATTTAATTTTGGTAAATTGATTGGGAATAATTTGTTAGCTCGTCTTAACTAATGCTGCATATCCATGAATTTCCACACATAGTGCATTCATGGAATTTTTTTTTATTTTTATATGATTTGACAATTATTAATTGTGCCCACGTTAAACCCCATTGCAATAACAAAACCTTATATTTTCACATTGATTTGTTCTTGCCAAAGATGAAAAAAAATATGAACTTTTTTATGACGTCGCGATAGTAGAATCCAACAGATAATATTGAAGATAAAATAAATAAATATTAACTTTTGTCTAAAATTTTATTTTTACTTCAAAATTTTCTAAAAGTATAGGTTGCCTCAAAATTTATTTCGGACATGATGTTAATCTTAGTTTGAAAATTGATTGTAATTTCATAGTAATTTTATTTAAAAAGTTTGACTATATAAGTTTTATCGTGAAATCTAATAGTTTTACTTTCATTATAGCTATAAAGAGTTAAACTTTCATTATAGCTATAAAGAGTTAAAGTATAGGTCTCCAAACTATAAAAAACTAAAGTGTATGTATGTCACGCCATATGGTCAGTGATTTTTTTCCTGGGAGACCAAATTTTTCCGAACACAATTATCTTAATATATCATATTCAAAATAATTTTCATCTATTTAAATATAGGGAAAATGACCTGTTTCATCCCTCACATTTCGCAAAAATATTCTTTTCGTCCCTTACTTTTAAAATGAAACAAATTCATCCCTAACATTTAAAAATTAAAACTATTACATCCCTGAACCTAATTTTCAATCTAAATCAAACCATCCAATAACCCAGTAACAAATTTCGAAAATAGAATTGATAGATCATTCGGTCAACTTCATCATATTCACATGACATTTATTAAACCAAAAAAATAAAAATTATAACATAAAAGGCCATTCTTTATCTTGGAATAGTAGAGTTTTTTTTTTTGATAAATCTTTTCATGCACCGTTAGTATATCCGCTTGCGAATCTAGATGTGTATCATAAATATAAAATTTGGTGTTTAAATTTAAATTAAAATGATGTGGCGGTACATTAAACCGTCAGTGTATACAATGATAATGTAGAAAAGATTAATCTTTCTTTTTTATGTTATAATTTTTTATTTTTTCTTTTTAGGTTCATTAAATTTCACATAATACCAAGTTGAGTTAACCAAGTGATTTACCAATTACATCCCCAAAATTTGTAATCAAGTTGATTGGTGGTTTGATTCAGATTGAAATTTGGGTTCAGGGATGTAATAATTTCAGTTTTTAAATGTCAAGGACGAAATTGCTTCATTTTAAAAGTGAGGGACGAAAAGAATATTTTTGTGAAATGTGAAGGATGAAACACATCATTTTCCCTTAAATATATGACATATAAAACATCAAATATTAACTTTAATTATAAATGTATGTCTATTCATAAATATGCAGTATAATCATAACGAAAATTAAGATAAAAAATAACCTTTGATTAAATATTTTAAAACATCACAAACCACCCAAGTTGTACATTATGAGAAGATACTCCAATATGTCACCTATGCAATATATATATATATATATATATGCAATACAAATATAACTATTTTCAATTAAAAAAAATAAAAGTTATGTTAACATATCTTGAAATTTCGACTCTTTTCTTGAAAGTAAATTGAGTTTTACGTTATTTCATAGAACTAAATCATCCATGATTAAATCGGTACTAATTTTTTCAACAACTTCCTTTTCTACATACATAGTTAGGCAATTATTTAAAAAATTATCTTCCATCTTGTTTCGAAGTTTAGTCTAATTGATTTTCATAATTGAAAATTCCCATTCTCTAGTTGCAATTGATACAGGAAAAGTAAGAAAAAGTCTAATCAGTTGGGCTAAATTGTGTATTTGTATATGGGCTAATGAAGTAAATATTTTTATTTTAGCCCATTGATAATTGTGAATTGGATCTCTTTATTATAATATATTAAATTGGGTAGATTTACTATGGATCATCAAATTACATGTATAATTTTTGAAAGTTAAATAATTAGCACAATAAAAATAAATAACTTATTTTGATGAAAAAAGTAATTCAAATGTGGTTATATATATATATATATATATATATATATATGTAGATATAAATTCTCATAATATAAACTAAAATTGTGAAAAATTAGAAGGGCCAACTTTGTTTTATGCATAAATTTACATACTATGAGTTTAAATTTTCAAAACTTAGAGGGGACCATAGCTCCCCTTAGCCATGCCTTGTCTCCGTCGTTGCATATGGTGGTTTTTTTTTTTGTTTTAACCCTAATTTTTTTTGACTACTTTTGCCTTTTATTTGTTAATTTTGCTTTTCCGTAGAAGACACCTAAATGTATATATATAGAAAAAGGAACAAATGTTTAAGCAACACATATTTGACTTTGCTCCGCTGTAGCACTTAATCAAATTGGTAGTACTACAGCCCCTGTTTGGAAGGTGAATTTTTTGGGAGTTTGTCTAAAATTTTACTGTAACTTACTGTAGATGTTTTTTAAAAATTTTTTGAAATGTGTAGATTTTTTAATATTTTGAAGTGTATAATTTATAATTTTTGAGAAATTTTTTGAGGTTATTGTAGCTAAAGTTTTTAAAAAACTTGTAGTATACAAACTTGTTAAAAAACTTGGATTCCAAACAAGGTCTACATTCCAGGTTCAACTCCCGGCAACGGAATAAATAACAATTTTTTCCACCCAGTTTTTGCTTTGCCAAAGTGTTTCAGTGTTGATTTTTTTTTTTTTGCTTTTTTTTTGCTTTTTTTTTTTGAATTTTGGAAGTGTTCAGGCATTTCTTTTTGTTACGTTGTCCCAACTGTTCACAAGAAAGCTCAGCAATTAAATTATTACAGATTTCTCAGTGCAACAGATGATAATTGAAAGCTCAACGTTGGAAAATTATTATTATTTTTTGGGCAAAAAACCATGGTGGTCCTCAAACTTTCAACTTTGCGCACTTTTAGTCCTTCAACTAATAAGTGCGTAAATGTAGTTCTCCAATTAAAAAAATTGTGTATTCTCAATCCATCCGTCTAATCTAGTTGTTAAGATGGGCAAAAAACATATCATGGATTACTCATATAACATTTATTGGGAGCAATCTCATCAGCACAGCAAATGGACTTACCTTAAATCTCCTTCTTCACTCCAATCAACATCCAAAGCTTGCAGGACTGGTAGGAGTAGATTGAGACGCTCTCAATTGAGCCGAAAATGAGGAGATTAAACACTCAAACTCTTCCTGTGTGCCCTTGTTGTAAATCGACAAAGATAGTGATTTCGTGGACATCTCGGAATCCTAGTGAGAGGTATGCAGTATGCGCATATGGGGGTTGCAAGTTTTGGGATTGGATTGACAGAAAAATGTATCGTCGGTCAATTGAGGTGTTACCCGGTCTTCTAAGAAGGGTGAATGCAACTGAGCAACAAAAGGATGAATTGTAAAATTTATTGAGCAAATTGGAGTCAAAAGCTGCAAAGTTGAAGGTGAAAGTAAAGGACATGGAACACGAATTGGCAAGGCAAAAGCATATTAGGAAGTGGCTTGTAAGGCTACTGGTACTTTCTTGGGTTTTAATCTTATTAATGGTGGTGTGGTTTCGAGATCAAAGACGGACTTTTGGAATGCTGCAAATTGAAAGAGCTCTATGAAAAATGTGTTCATGTGCATCAAGATGATGATGGAGTAATCTGGTTTATTGTGTTCATGTAAAAATTGTGTTGTAATCCTACCATATTGTGTTGGTCTTTTGTAGTGTTAGCTAAGCTAATGAATATAAAGTTGAATTGTACTCTATACTTTTGGAAGAATGGAAGTAATGGAATAAAGTTTGATCTAAACTGGTGTAGTTTTGAAATTGTTTTGGCAGGCTGGTAGCCACATGAAGACGACAGTAGAATGGGAACAATTTAATGAATGCTAAAAAAATAACATAAACATATATAACTAACAAAATACCCTATTACATTCATTCATTTACAAGTGGATAAAAGCCAACATAGTAGTGAAAATGGATACAACATTCAAGTTTGCCCATTTAACGTTTAGTAGACAAAAAACTAATCCACTTACACAAAATGCTAAGCAGTTGGACAAAAAGGCGATTATTTGGTCAAAAACTGTCTATTTACAATTACAAAAGATGTTTCCCAGTCAAAAAGAGATCTACCCATCATTCAATAAAGTCTACTAAGTATAGCAAAAATAGACTAATTTACTGGGCGTTGTTGGATTTTTAAGTTGCATTCTGTCCTCTTTTACCTGCAGTTCCCCTTTCTTTACCAGTTCTTCCTCTGCTCGTGCCACTTCATTTTCCCCTCCAATTCCCAACAGTGAACGGAGGTTGATTGCCCAAATATGCATAATTCAAATTGATAAATCCTTTATCAACATCTGTTAAAGGCTGTTTTGAAGAACTTTTCCGCTTCTGCCTCTTAGGAACTAGTTGTTGTGTTGAGAGAGTGCTAGTAAAGGCCTGCTGTTCTTGAAGATTAACATGCTGGAATGAAGATTGGTAGTCTTGCTGATCCACTTGCTGTTGCTGTTCTCATTCTAATGCTCATATTGATGTACAGATTCAAATGGAGACTGTTAATGCTCGTTGATCTCATGGACTTGAGGAAATTGCTATTATACAGTTCTCCTTTTCTTCCTTTGTTGGTTCTTTCTAACCTGCCAAAGGTAGAAAATAAAAAGGTAGGATTTTAATCTTTATTTGCATGTGTACCACAATTTCTTAATACTTACAGTCTGTCTTTTAGATGGCCTCGCAGAGGACTTTGGACTTTTAAGAGGCAATGTACCCTATGGAGTATGTACACCATCATCAGCACTGTGTTCTACTTGATTAGATTGGCTGGACCCTTCTTTGCATGTACCTGTATTATGACCTACCTTCCCACACTTTCTACAACGTATAAAAATTTTTCTTCTCAGTTTTCTGCCATGATTTTTTCCTTCTGTGATGTCTCTTCTTTGAGCCTTTCTTGGCCTCCCAAGTTGAGCAACTGTGAGTTGTGGGTCCAATAGAGGCATAGTGGATGGGGGTCATAGAATTTTACCACTAATTGGTTGGATGACATTACAATATATCTTCAAAAATAAATCTTTATTGTAGTAACCTTCAAGTTTGTTATATGGGTTTCCATTATTCCTATAAATTGCTGCTATTGTATGACAGCAAGGAATTCCACTTACGACCCACAATTTGCATGTGTACTGCCTTTTCTTTAGGTCTACAGCATATTGGTGACCTCTTAGGCCTTTCAGTTGATAACCAACAGTAGAATTCCAAATAGGATTCCAATGGATTGAATGCTTGACCCTTTCATCAACAATTTCGGTGGGCAGTGGTCTAATAGAACCTTTACATTTCTCCATGGCCGCCTTTCTTTGTTGAATCCTATCTTTAATATATTCTCTGATAACCTCCAGCAGTGAAATTATAGGCTGATCCCTGACTTCAAGGATATGAGCATTAAAAGATTCAGAAAGGTTATTGACCAGCATCTCACATTTGGTGTGAGTTGGAAAAAATGCCATGCACCAATACAGAGGATGAGGTGCCTTTTCACCTAACTGTGTGCTTTCTTGTCATACGTCTCCAGATCTGCCATTACCTCATTGAAATGCGGCATGCAATATTCCAGGATCTCTTCAATACCTCTCCTGGATGTTTTTTCTTAAATTTTCTATATAAATGCACACAATATCGGTGCTCACAGTTTGGGAGCACCTCAGCTAATGCTCTATCTAGTCTCTGTAATACAAAAAGAAAAGTAAACATTTGTCTTAACGACAAAAACTAGATTACAATGACATCTACAACAATTATAGTGCATAACCTTTTGTTGATCAAAGATAAAAGTGTAGTGGTATTGATTTTATATTTCCAAATCCTCACTTAACAACTTCAGAAATCATGTCCATTGTTCTGTGGCTTCTTTTTTCACAACTACGCATGCAATTAGCTAGTAGCCATTGTTAGGGTCCACTCCAAGAGTAATAAGTAATTGTCCTGGATAAGTGTCTTTCGGATGGCATCCATCTAAGCCTATAATAGGTCCACAATCATCCTTAAACCCTTGCTTAAGTGGCCCAAGGCAGCAGTATAGTCGCATGAATCTTGGATTACCTATAGGCTCTCTGAATGGAGTAAACATGACCTCCATAGTACTTCCATCATGTGTCTTCTTTATCTCATTACAATATTCCCAAATCTTCTTGTATTGTGCCTCTGTAGACCCCTTAATAAGTTGTATAGCCTTGGCTCTTTCTTTTCTAGCTACCCATTTAGAAATCTCAGCCTCATAGTCCTCATGAACAATTTGTCTAAACTCCCTAACAGACATCTTTGTGTAAGCCCTGATTCTTTTCATATACCTATTGGATAGCCATGTGGAAGTAATGTTTTTATTCTTCCAAGCATGATTGCAATTCTCATGCACATCATGCATTGTCTTTACCACCAAATCTGATGTACCAAGTGCCTTCTCAATTGATGCAAAGACAAACCAAGGACACATGTCTCTACAAACAGCCCTCACCCTTTTGGTATCATTTTTGTATGTCTAGACTGGTTTACCTTTTTTGATACCATATTCGGCCACTGCTGCATTGAATTGTTGCCTTGACTCAAATTTCATCCCCAATTCAAACCTGGGGTCTATCATGAATTTATCCCAAACAAATCTCTTGTATCTCCCTTCAAACTAGTCCCCATCTTCATTTGATGATCTGTAATCACTACTTAAGTGATCAGCTACATAGTCTTCATCCAATGCATTTGTCTGCCCCTCAGGATGTGAAACTTCATCTACAGGTTTTTCTCTTCTTCTTCTCACTTGTTTCTTCCTTAATTTTGACTGATATGGTTGCTTATTGTTGGTTTTTTGCTGAACTAAGGGCTGTCGTGGTTGTTGGTTGTTGTTTTCATTCTCTACTGAACATTGGTCAGCTCCTAATTGGTTTTTAGACTGCTGATTCTTGTTTCTAGCCTGCCGAGAGGACTCAGGTGTATCATGCTGTTGTTTACCTCTTGTATTCACTTGTTACTAGTCTTCTTCTTTAATGAGGTTATAAAGAAGCTGTTCATCTCCACAATAACCAACATCTCAAGGAAACCTCTCTACTTCAGCATCTGATTCAGATGAAACTTCACCATCAATATCTCCCCTTGTTTTTGCATGCCCCTCATGTGTAATGCCCTGTTCATTCCTTGCATTTTCAACAGTTGCCTCATTCTCCCTTATTGGTTGTGCTGAAGTACTTGTGCCATTGTCAACAGTTTGCCAAGTTGACTGTGATAGCCCTACTTCACTACATGCCACTTCAAGACAAGGTTCTGCAACCACCCTACCTTCATCATCTAGTTCTTCAATTACCACACCATATTTCTTCTGCTCTACTGAATTACCTCTACCAGACTCCATCAAAACTTGATTAATTTCTTCAATTGTTAAGTGGTTACAGTAAACCTCCGTCTCTTTATATTCATAAGCCCAGGTACAAAATTTATTTACATCAGCATCTGTACACAATTCCCTTAACCCACTATTAAGATCTTTGGTTGGTTCAAGATAGTAATACATTATGGTTTCCTCAATATGACCTAGTCCTCTACCATTTCATTTAGTTCATGAATTGACATCCGTTCGCAGTCACATAAGTTTACATGCTCTACATCACCACCAACATAACTTATGTAACTTTCCCAATGAATCTTTCCCCCATGATGCATTCTCATAGTAAACCATTCAGATCTTGCATCTACATTAACAATTGTGAGTAATCATTAATTTGGTAACTAATTAATTAACCCATTAATTTCGTATAAAAAAACTTAATCCCAAACCTAGGTCAACAGGCACAATTAAAATAAAATTTAATAAAGTAATCAACAATAGAAATTAAATAATTAGGCTAGCTTAGTTATTAATATGGTTTAGGACCACTGCTGCTTATTTATAAACAGTGAATGCTACAAAAAAAATCCATATATGGGACCACTTTCCTCCCACATTTCAGACAAAACATCCTCACATCCAATCCCACAACCAAAATAAAACTTCCTATGTCATTAGCAATCACTGTAACTCATATATCCATAAATTGTCGAAAATTTTTGCAGAACTTTGCACTTAAAGCGCACATACCTTATCCTAATCGGGGGTCGAAGTAGATGCCACTTCTCCTAATTTTCCATTCCATCGTTCCTCTGGGCAGACTTCAAACTTGATCGATCTTTTTTCCTGTTGCAAATCTTGTGATTGCAAGAAGTATTTTAGGGTTTTTGCAGAGGCTGGTGAAGAAGAAGTTCAAAGTGCATCTGACGTTTGAAGCTTTCAAGGGGCTTTCTTGTTTGTTGTACCATATTGACGAGATCACCCCTAATAAATGGCATGTGAGTAGTTCGTAATATCTTTCCCGTCCATCTTAACAGCCACATTGGACGGTTGGACTAGGAATACACAATTTTTTTAATTGGAGAACTACATTTACGCACTTATTAGTTGGAGGACTAAAAGTGGGCAAAGTTGAAAGTTTGAGGACCACCGTGGTTTTTTGCCCTTTTTTTTTCATATGCAATGGATATGTTCATTTTGAACAAAAGAAACAATGTTTTTTCTCAAACAAAAAAATGAAATTACCTAATGTACAATATAAACTAAAACAATATTTACTTTTCTGAATCAAATTCATTATAATCAAAACAACAAATAAATTCCTCATGTACAATACAAACTAAAACAATGTTTATTTTTCCAACTCAAATTCACTATAATCAGTCAACCTATGATTAGTTATGAACCATTCTTAATTTGCATGTTGTAATTAGATTGAACTATTTATTACTGCCAAAATTTTTTTTCTTTTTGGCCGCGATTCTTTCACTACTGTTGGAATCGTGTAATCAACCAGCGTTGAAATCACCACCCAATAATTATTTAAAGGTTATTTGTAATTTATTTCCTTAATGTATATCCTGATTCTCACTTTACTCCCCCAACAATTATTTTGTATCACTTAACCCTTTAAGAGATAAAAATACCCCTCGACTACGCAATTTTTTTTTTCATTTTTTCTCTCTTCTCTCTTTTATTACAAAATATTTTTCTTTTTTCAAAATTTTATTTATAATAAAATAATAAAATTATCTAACAAAAAATTTGGATGTCCATTCCCTAGTTTACAAAACTGAAAAAACTATATATTTTTCACAAATCAATTTCATCTATTTTCCAATTTAAGAAAGGAAGAAAAAATTTTATTCTATTTCCTTATAATTACACTATTCATAGTCAATTATCCATTTTTACAATCATATGTCCGTATGTCAGTACTGGACATTCTTTGGTTGTTTTCATATAATGAATTTTTGCTTATTATGATCTTTTTTTTTATTTTTAAAACAATCAATTAATAGTGTATGTCCTAATATATGCTTATCTTATGTGGAACTTACCACCATCAATTAGAGTGATCAAAATCAAATTGCAAGTTAAAGTTCAATGACTAAAGGAAGTAGAGGATTTCAAAATAAGTACTTAACATAATAGAGAGGTATTTTTTTCCCCTTAGGGGGTTAAGCGACAAATAATAAAGCTTAGGGGACAAAGTGAAAATCAGGGTATACTTTAGATGGGATATATTTTCATCTTGGCCCATCTTCAAAAAACTTGGCCCATCTTTAGTAGGCAACTATACAATCCGGATTCAACTCCCTAGTAGCGGAACAAATTTTGTTTTTGGCCCATCTTCTCTTCTTCAAAGCGTTAGTACGTCGATTGGCAAGTTTTATCCAGTTTTTCCACAAACCACAAATTATCTTATATGAAAATATAGGTGAACAAAGATCAACAACTCATAGCTTGTATATGAGGTAAATCCGCTGTAGCACTTAATAAAAGGGAAGTCTTTTCTATCCGGGTTCGATTCCCGGCAGCGGAACAATTCTTTTCTTTTTTCGGTTAACCACTTATCCCTTTTTGGTAGTGTTTCAATTTATCTTCTTGTTTCTTTGCTCAGCATTGAAATATTAGAGATTTTCTCCCCCTCAAAGAGTAAAGTGCAGTAGACAATGATGAAATCTTAGCGTTGCAAAATTAACTTTTTTGTAAAGCAATCAAAATTCGTTCTTATTGAACCAAAGCGCTAATGCTTTCATTCACTTTCTATTGCACTAACCGAATTAAGTAATTGCTCCCCAAGATTTATAGTACGAAGTCTTAAATTGAAAATAAATAACCTAATGTACATTTACAAGGAGATGAATTTGGAAAACATAGTAAAAATTTTGCTATAATTTACAGAATGTATTGTAAACCATTATTTTCACAATTAAACCCAAAATTTATAATGACTCCCACATTAAAAGACGAAACTGTAATACTTCAAGTAGAAGCAGAAAGACCAACAATATATACACCTAAAGGATTAAAATGGATTGAAATTACAGTACTAACTGAATTTCAAATACAAAATCCTCAAGTCCCAAGGAATTTAGAAAGAACAGAAGCAGACGAAATAATAGAAAAACCAGATGGGAGAGTGTTTGTAAAATTCAATTCATTCAGAGTAAGACCTTCAACCTCCCCAAATTATTCATGGATACCAGCTGGGCAATCCTGTTCCGATTTTTTTGAATTAGTGACTCTTGTTGAAAATAGTTCAACATTTAGGTTTAAAACCCCAGTACCAGAGGTAATACATCAAAATCAATTTGAGTATTTACCAACACATTCACAAATGAAAGGAGAAATAAATGTCACAAATAAAACTAAATTTAAAATTAATCATACATACTTACAAGAAGATTTTGATGACAAAGAAAATGAAAAGAAAAGAACTTGGTTTGCACAATTTTCACCTTTATGTAGAAAAAATTTGAAAAAAGAATGGAAGAATGAATTAATACAAAGACAGTTTGATTTTCCTTTTTTCACTTGGTTATCATTTTATACTTCAAAAATAGGATTATATGATATATATGATACACTTCTAATAAATGTACAAACTAATTTACATAAAAAAATGGAATTTAAAAGATAATCAAACAGTTATAGCTATTCATCCCCCTTACAGGAAATAAAAATAAATACTACTGAAGGAGATATAATTACGTCACCTTTTAAAAAGGGAAGAGAAGCAGAAACAAGTAGTAACAATAATGTAAATTTAGAAGACATTAAAAAATTATAACAACAAAACAACTATACAAATCAAAATCTTTATACTATAGCTCAACATATAGAAGCATTAGGTACTAAAGTAAATAGTATTCCAAAACCTTTAACAAGATTTCCAAATGATATATTTGCACCCCATTTTCAACCTAGAAGTCTTCCAAGAAATAGTGAACAAGAGCAAGGGTTACTACAAAATGTAAGTTCAACCAACAATGTACTTAATAAAATATCTCAATCATTACAATCTTTAATTAATACAATAGATAGTGGAATTACTAATGAACAATTAACATCAGAAGAATCTGAATCCTCAAAAGAATATTCGGAAGAAGAAATAGAAATAATAACTCCAATAGAGCAACAGTTTAAGGAAGCAAAAGATAATCAAATAAATAGAATAAAAAGAAGAAAGAATTATAGGAAAGATTGGAAAATAATAGGTACAAGAAATTATTACCCTAGACCAACTTCTCCAGATATTCAATATGAAAAATGATCAAAATTTCGTACTACAAAATATGATGGAGATTCAATATATGAATGGAATATAGATGGAAAAGCATAATATGAAATATTAAACACACTCCAAGAAATAGGAATGGCTAGATTAGCTTATAAACTAAAAAAAAATATTCAAGAAAGAAATGTAGTAGCTTTATTAGTATCTGGATTCACAGGACAATTAAAGAATTGGTGGGATAATGCTCTAGGTCTTCAAGACAAACTTGCAATATTTGATCATACAATAGAAGTAGAAGACACTGAAGGAAATATTCAAGCCCAATCAGATGCAGCAGAATTTTTAATAGTAACATTAGCCATGTATTTTGTAGGAAATCCAAAAGAAGAATTAAATGCTAATAAAACATTCTTAACAAATTTAAAATGTCCAACTCTATCAGATTTTAGATGGTATAAAGATATGTCTCTAACTAATGTATTATGAAGACCAGATTGGAATGCTTCATTTTGGAAAGAAAGATTTGTAACTGAATTACCAAAATTTTTTTTCCCAACGAATTATGAATAATTACAAAAAGAAATGGGAACTGATGTAATTTCATTTGAAAATATTTCTTTTGGACAATTATTTGCTTTTGTCAAAAAAGAAGGATTAGTTTTGTGTTCTGAATTAAAACTTCAAATAAAATATGGATCAAAAAGAAAAGAAGTAGGATCATTTTGTGAAACCTTTGGTATTAAAAGAATAAAATCGCCATCATCAACTATTAAATTATTACAAATTTCTTAGTGTAGCAGAAGATAATGAAAATTGAAAGCTCAACGGTGGAAAATTATTATTATTTTTTCATATGCAATGGATATGTTCATTTTGAACAAAAGAAACAATCCTTTTTCTCAAACGGAAGAATTAAATTACCTCATGTACAATATAAACTAAAACAATATTTACTTTTCCGAATCCAATTCATTATAATAAAAACAACAAATAAATTCCTCATGTACAATACAAACTAAAACAATGCTTACTTTTGCAACTCAAATTCACTATAATCAGTCAACCTATGATTAGTTATGAACCAATCTTAATTTGCGTGTTATAATTAGATTGAACTATTTATTACAGCCCAAAATTTTTTTTCTTTTTGGCCGCGATTCTTTCACTACTGCTGGAATTGTGTAATCAACCAGTGTTGAAATCACCACCCTATAATTATTTAAAGGTTATTTGTAATTTATCTCCTTGAGGGGTATCCTGATTCTCACTTTACTCCCCCAACATTTATTTTGTATCACTTAACCCCCTAAGAGATAAAAATACCCCTCTACGATGCAAATTTTTTTCATTTTTCCCTCTTTTAATACAAATTATTTTTCTGTTTTCAAAAATTTATTTATAATAAAATAATAAAATTATCTAACAAAAAATTTGGATGTCCATTCCCTAATTTACAAAACTGAAAAAACTATATATTTTTTACAAATCAATTTCATCTATTTTCCAATTTAAGAAATGAAGAAAAATTTTTTTATTCTATTTCCTTATAATTACACTATTCATAGTCAATTATCCATTTTTACAATCATATGTCCATATGTCAGTACTCGACATTCTTTTGTTGTTTTCATATAATAAATTTTTGCTTATTACGATCTTTTCTTTTATTTTTAAAAATAATCAATTATTAGTGTATGTCCTAATATCTACTTATCTTTTGTGAAAGTTACCACCATCAATTAGAGCGATCAAAATCAAACTGCAAGTTAAAGTTCAATGACGAAAGGAAGTAGAGAATTTCAAAATAAGTACTTAACATAATAGAGAGGTATTTTCTTCCCTTAGGGTTAAGTGACAAAAAATAAATTGGGTATATTTTTATTTAATATTGAAATATCAAAAAACTTGGACAACTATACAATCCGGATTCAACTCCCCAGCAGCGAAACAAATTTTATTTTTGGCCGATCTTCTCTTCGTCGAAGTGTTAATCCGTTGATTGGTAAGTTTTATCCACTTTTTCCACAAACCACTAATTGTCTTATATAAATATATAGGGCAATGAAGACCAACAGGTCATAGCGTGTACATGGTGTAGATCCGCTGTAGCACTTAATTAAAAGGATGTCTTGCAATCCGGGTTCGACTCCCGGCGGCGGAATATTTTTTTTTTCCTCTTTTGTTTTGGAAGTGTTTCAATTTATCTTCTTGTTTCGTTGCTCAGCAATGAAATATTAGAGATTTTCTCCCCCTCAAAGAGTAAAGTGCAGTAGACAATGATGAAATCTCAGCGTTGCAAAATTAACTTTTTTGTAAAGCAATCAAAATCCGTTCTAATTGAAAAAGTCATTCTGCTGACTAGAAAAAAAAGACAAACTGTCCGCTTGGGGTGTGCGTTTCTCTTTAGTGCGTGTGAGCTCTGAGTGCTTAGGTTTGTCCCACATCGAACTTGGGAGGGGGATTTGGGTAGTTTATTAGGCTCCTCAGGAACCACAAAAGTTGCCGGCTTTTGTGGTTTCCTGTGGATTAAGTTTAGTAAAATGCAAAAGTCATTCTGCTGACTAGAAAAAAAAGACAAACTGTCCGCTTGGGGTGTGCGTTTCTCTTTAGTGCGTGTGAGCTCTGAGTGCTTAGGTTTGTCCCACATCGAACTTGGGAGGGGGATTTGGGTAGTTTATTAGGCTCCTCAGGAACCACAAAAGTTGCCGGCTTTTGTGGTTTCCTGTGGATTAAGTTTAGTAAAATGCAAAAGTCATTCTGCTGACTAGAAAAAAAAAAAGAACCAAAGCGCTAATGCTTTCAATCACTTTCTATTGCACTACCCAAATTAAGTAATTGCTCCCCAAGATTTATAGTACTAAGTCTTAAATTGAAAATAAATAACCTAATGTACATTATAAACCAACACGGTTTCTTGGACAAAGAAATTACTTGATTACACAGTTGTTCAATCTTGAGCCAAATTAGAATCCTAAGGGGAAAGGTTACAGATTCAAGTTTCAAGAATACTGGAGTTATTAACCAAATTATTAGCAATCTCTTTAGAAATCTTGCCCTTTTAGATGTCTGATTTTTAGGTTTTATTAAGTTTTTTGGGCCTTATTCGATTTCCTTGATTGGGAATGTCCAAAGGAAAGAAATTCCACGCCAAGGAAAATTTTCTCATCAAGTTCCACGTTTTCGAATTGTTGCAAAATTGTGCAAGATATATGCATAAATGGACTTGTTATTTGACTCAAAGGGATTATTCTAAAAAAAAAAAAGAAAAATAAAATTCAAAGAGATTACTCGAATTTTGTCAATAAAAATATTAAAGAAAAAGAGAGTGAGAGAGATAATTAGGGTTTCATAAAATGGAGCTTACAAATTTAGTATGCAATTAGCAATATGAAATTATTTAGGGGCTTACAACACAGTTTTGCCAGATATTATTAGTTTCTCAGGAAAAAGAAGGGAAAAGAGAGGCACAAAAGAACTATGTTTTATATATTAAACGCATCTCGTCAACAAATGACTAAGATCCGGGTTCGACTGCCACCAGCGGAAAGCATTTTGTTTCTTTCTTTTTTTTTAATGAATTTGTTTCCATTTTGTTTTTCTTTCCCAAGGATACCAAATTATCCTTAATTCATCCTTTCCCAAGGATACCAATTTGTTGAGATATTTTATAAATTTAACCAAGTTTTTTTGTTCCCCCTTTTATTTTTTGCAAAAATTTAACAAATTTAGGCAAGTTCAACTTCAAACCGTGTGACATTTGAAGTCCAATAAGGAAAAAAACTAGTAACTTCAATTTTCAATAGTGCTTGAGTTGTTAATCTTATTAGTATACGCTATAATTTTGCAAATCTAGTTATTTAGCGCTTAAGCAGTCTATTTTTGCCATTTTGAGATATATTTTTTCCTCTTAAATCATGAGTTTGTATAAATACTAAACAGGGAAAGGAAGAAATAATATGTAAATATTGCATTTTGAGCTTAAGAAAACAAATTTTTCTTCCAAGGTCATATAGCTTTGATTTCCAAACCATTTTAAGGTAGAACCCTTCTTCCCCATACATAATACAGAATATCAAAAGCCATTTTCAGAAAATTGCAGGTAAAGTTAATGCTGATGAATCTTCTCCCTTTCACCTTCTCTTTCACAAAAGTCGGAAACCCTAAGAAACAGAAAGATCTAACATCATCGGTCACTTGAATAATTAGCATATCATGTTATAGGTTTCTAATTAATCTGTCAACCTACAATTAACCTTGTTAACCCATGGATTGACAAGACAAAACTACTTTGATGGGTGGAGTGGAATGATTCCAGATTAAGATAGGCCTAATGTTTGAAACATAGTACCAGCAGTAGTGAAAAAAGTGCATTAATACAAGAAGTAGAGTAGTAAGTAATAATTATACTGCTATTTCATAATCAAGTTTTGTATTAGTGGTTTTTATTTTTTGGCATTTGTAGTTTAGATCTTTCGCATGTAAGAAGTTGCTAAGAATATGTTCTGCAATCATTTGTGATATACGGATTCCAAGAAAAAGAACTAAAATGTATATATTGGGCCTAGAGAATTTTTAAATAACTCAATGTATACAAACTAAGTATGTCAATACCTAAACAAAATTTATTACACTTCAATTTTTTCTACTTTTGTTCTTTCAGATTATGTTGCTGCGTCGAAGTTTAAGCTTGAAACTAGTATTATAGTGTAGTTCAACTTAGGGGAGTTGATGAATATGCACAATGACAGTGATATCGCCTATGGAACATTGGAACCATTACAACTGAAGTAGACAGGTGTAATTTTAATTATTTTTTCATTCTCTTAAGATTTTAATATGTAATAGAATCTATTTAGTTTAGTTTGTTAGTTTGGATGGATTTGGAGGTGGCCGTTCCTCATTTTCTGAAGTTACTGGATTTTACATGTTTAGATTTCCAAAGTTGGTTTTATTTGGTGTGTATGATATGTAGGAAATGTGTAGGAAAAAGGAATATCCCAAAGTTTATGAACTTTGCATGGTGATTAATGTCATATATATTTATGAAATTATGATGATATCATCACATTCTTAGATCAGTCTAATTCTGGTCGAATTTCTTGACTTCTAGCCCTTAAATTCGATTGAATCACTATCCAATCTGAATTTCAATACATAAGCCTCATTTGATTTCTTTCTTTGGGAATCTCCGAAGGAAAGAAATTCCTTCGTGAAGTTCTACATTTTCAAATTGTTGCATATTTGTACAAGATACATAGCTTGTTATTGATTTAGGATAATTTTGAATCTAGAAAACTTAAAGAGGTTACCTAAAAAGAGAGGAAATGCAAAGATATTAGTGGGACTTTGTCAATCACAAGAGAGAGAGAGAGAGAGAGAGAGAGAGAGAGAGAGAGAGAGAGAGAGATAATTAGGACTTCAAAAACTAGAGTTGACAAATTTCGCGTGAAAGTAGCAATATGAAATTGTTCAAGGGTTACCATTACAAGAAATGTTCAAAATGTTCATCACATTTTACTACATGAATTTTTTCGTCCTTCACTTTTAAAATAGCAACTTTATATCCCTTATAAAATCAAGTCAATAAAATTTGGTTTCAACCTAGATTTTTTACTATTTTTTTACATTGATTCCATCACGTGACCCACATATGGTCATTTTTATAGAAGCAAAAAGATTAGATCTCATTTGTAGTTAAACAAAAGTTCAAATCCATATTCATTTTTGTCCTCAAAATGTGAGATCTAACCTGCATCATATTCAATTTTTTTCTTAAAAATATAGGATCTGAACTATGGACGCTATCGAGTCAAGTCGAGCTCGAACTCGGCTCATATATGGTACACTCAACACGAGCTCGAGCTCGAACGAGTAGCTAAGGAGGGAGCTCGAGTACGACTCGATAAGGCTTGATGGAGCCTTATCGAGCTTGGGTACTCAAGCTCAAAAAACAGTTCCTACAAGCTCGATCTGATTCCTGCTACTTCAGTTTCCAATTTCCAGAATCCAAGTTTCAGTTTCAGCAATGAATCAGTATGCTTTGATGCTCCAACAGCTCCACCAAGAAGTTGATTGCTGAAGGCTGAAGCAAAATGGACATGGAGTTGGTACTTGAGCTTAGCTACTTGAGTAGTTGAGCTTCGGCCTTCGAACTCCGATCGAACGAGGGAGAGAAGAAGATGGAAAATTAGACATGAAATGAAGCTCATTTGTTTTGTTTAAGTTTATTCAAGGGGTTTTTTGTGAAATTACTTATTCATCCTTCAATAATTTTATAAGTATACCTCTTAAGGTCGTAAATGTTGTAACTCATAAGCCTAATATAGTAATTAATAATTATAATATACTAGTTAAGTAAATTGGCTATCGAGCTCAAGCTACTCATCAAGCTTCGATCTTAGCACATTCTTGCTTGAGCTTGACTCACTAACTTAGTCGAGTAACTCGAGCTCGGTTAAGAGTCGAGCAGCAGACTAAACTATTCGCGAGTTCGAGTCAAGTTGCTCGATTCAACTCCAACCCTAATATGAATCAATTCATATTCATTTTTGTCACTAAAAAGATGAGATCTAATCTTTTTGCACAAAACTTAGGTTGGAGCTAAATTTTACTATCTTGAATTTGTAAGGGATATAAAGTTAACATTTTAAAAGTAAAGGACGAAAAAATTCATTTAGTAACATGTGATGGATGTTTTAAACAATTTCGTACTAACATAGTTTTTCTCAAATTATTATCTATTGCGCGAGAAAAAAGAATGGGGAAATGGAGTATAGACGTGAAAGTCAAAAGAGATTTGCGTATGATAAAATTGAAATTTGAAAACTAAAATATGAAATATGAAATCTAAATCTTAAAGTCATTATTGAATTGTTAAGTACTAAATCTGATACATTTGAGTATATATCTCGTTAAGTGATAAGTAAATAGTTTATCACTTGCTTTATGAAGCAAATTTTGTCTAGAAAATTCGGTACCATTCAATTAATTCAAATGTTTAGTGTTTAATTATCAAACGCGTCTGAACATATTAAAATCTGAATCTATTAAATTTACGTACTGAATTAGGTTATTAAACAAAGTTAATTTTATATAATTAATTGAAATTGTTATATCAATAAATGACTAGGGGTGCATTTGATAAAACTAAAGTTTAAAAACTGAAATTTAAAGTCTGAATTCATTAAATTATTGAATTGTTAATTAATAAATCTGATATATTTGAGTGTATATTACGTTAAGTAATAAGTGAATAGGTCATCACTGATTTTTGCGAGCAAGTTTTGTTTAGAAAATTCAATGCCACTTAATTCAATTTTTATTATCAAACGTATCTAAACATGTTAAGATCTGAATCTATTAAGTTTACGTATTAAATTGGATTATCAAACACGGTATAAGATCCGTTGTGGCACTTAATTGGTTTAAGCGATTACATCCGGGTTTGACTCCTGGCAGCAAAATCCTTTTTCTTTTTATTAACAATTTGACTCCTTTTTTTCTTTTGTTTTTTGGGCCCAAGGAAAACCAATTATCGTAAAATCGTCTTTTAATCTTCACATGAACGCTCAATGTTTGAAATACCAGAATTGAGTAGAGGTAAGATTTTGGGTTTAATAAGTCAAAGAAGCAAATTACAACTGATTTGTTGAGATATTTTATAAATTTACCCTTTTTTTATGCTCAAAATTTAACCAAGTTAGTCAAGTTCAACTTCAAGTCTTGCAACATGTTGAAGCCCTAGAAAAAAATAATAATATCAAGTTTCAATAGTACTTGCAATAGCCTATAAGCTTTTAATTTGCAAGTACTAATTATTTAGTGCTTAAGCAATCTACGTTTCAAGATTCATTTTTTTTCTGTTAAATCATGAATTTGCAAAAATACTAAACAGAGAAGGGAAAAACAGTATCCAAAAATTGTATAGATTTTCAGAACAAATTTCGATTCCACGGTAAGGCACATAGCTTTGATTTTCGAAACCATTTAAGGTAGATTTCTTGCATACCACGCATAATGGGGAATGGCAGCAGCCAATCTTTCAATATTGCAGGTAAAATTAATGCTGATGATAGTGGGATCATGCCACAAATATACACGTCCAGGAATTCCAGTTTTTTAATACTTGAAATGTGACCATATCCTACATTTTACATGTATGACAAAAAAGAACAGAAAATTCAAAACCTACAGCTCTGATTCTTGGACTAATTATGAGATAAATGGTTTATTCTTTTGCTGATATGCTGTTGATAACTTGCAATAGTTGTTTTCTGAAATTCTCAAGCTGCAAAACTCAGCCAAAGACTCAAAGTGCAACCTGAATTTTCCCATCTGTGCAAATATTTGAGACTAAGAGCACATATTGCTGGAATAAACAGTCAAAAATGACCATAAAGATCGTTGATCTGTTTTGTTTAGTTTAGCTATTCAAAAGTATGTGCAAATTTGCAGTGTTGATTGTTAAATCCTTAGTCATCACATTTATTACCAGACGGATGCTGAACCATTTCATGCCATGTCCTTTTCTAACTACCTCTGCAATTCAATGTCTAACAAAATTCACATCCTTTCCAACAATAGTCCAGCCAATACAATAGGATGTAAGTCATGCATTTGTTTCAAGAAATGGATAGTCAGTATAACCCACAACTGGATCAGGTATATAGAATGTAGCTCGATTATACTTGTTCAGGGGAGTATTTAACTCAAATCTCTTGGGTAAATCAGGATTGGCTAAGAATATACGCCCATATGCAATAAGATCAGCATGATTTTCTGCCACAGCTTTGTTTCCATCTTCCCTTTGATAACCACCAGCAGCAATGAAAGTACCTTTGAATGCCTTTCTCATTGGCAGAAGACTATCGGCACATTCAAATTTTTCTCCAACTTTTATCATCCTTGGCTCAACCATGTGCAAGTACAGAATTCCATACTTATTCAAGGCTTCAGCCATATGCAGACCTAGTGCTTTCGGATTTGAATCGCTTGCTCCATTGTAATTCGCAAAGGGCGAAAGTCTTATACCAACTCTATCGGCTCCTATTGCATCTGACACGGCTTCAACTATTTCCAAAGCAAATCTGCAGCGGTTCTCCAAAGATCCTCCATATTCATCTGTTCGGTCATTGACTTGGCCCTTCGAAAACTGGTCTATTAGATAACCATGAGCTCCATGGATTTCAACCCCATCAAATCCTGCAGAATAGACTTAAGCTGGATAGGGCAAAACATGATCTTCTGATAACTTTAAGGCTGTTCTGTCATCTTCTTTGCAACATTGGTAGAATGAATGATTTAGCCAATTAGGACATAAATTGTAATCTTAACTAAAGAAATGCAGATAAGGCACTCGCAAATCAGAAGATTATTTTGTAGAAGTTTCCAGTATGTTACTAGCTCAAATTTATCCTACTTGCTGAAAATTAAGTTAAAGTTCCTAATGAACCAGTCTTTTTTGTTCTCATTTACACTTCTACCTGCGCTGAATAAGAATTGTGTACATAAGAGCAAGAACTCAAGAACAATGTCATTCTTTAATCAGGATTCCATCTTTATCTCCAAAAGATAGATTTTAATTTTTCAGTTCTTCAACAAGTTCTGCATATACTGAAAATCTTACCAGCTTCAATAGCACTCAAAGCAGCAAGTCTAAAATCATTGACAACCTGAGGAATTTCTTCTGTCCTTAACCTTCGAGGAGGTGAAAATTCTGCAACATCAATACCATTTGTTCGAACTTGGGGAGCTAACAGCTTGTCTGTAGATGATATTGGAGCTTGTCCGTTGGGTTGAAAATCTGCAAATGGAAGTTAATTAAATCAGCTTCAAAGGAATAGAAGTCAAGCGCTCAGAGTGAACAGGAACTAGTGCCTCCAATAACACATTAGACTGAAACAAGAAATCTCAATTGCCACAACCAATCCTCAGATTTATATCCATGCTTGATTCCAGATGAAATTTTAAGGTGTAAATGCATCATCCAGAGTGGCCTTGCCAAATGAATTAGTTTACAGCAGTTGTATTCCTGTTGAATATATAGTAAATCTTGGTCCACAACTAGCATGTCTAAGATAGCACACTTAACCAAAAAAAAATTAATCAGAGAGAAAATTACCATTGTTTGAAACCCGTCCACCATGCCAAAGTTGGCAGAAAAATATACCACCTTTGGCATGAACTGCGTCTACTATTGGTTTCCAAGCCTCAATTTGTTCCTTAGTCCATATTCCAGGTGTCATTGGATAGCTTTATATATAAGGAAAAGTTCAACACTTAGTAGAAATGGCCAAAATAACAAACATAGGGTGAATGCTTGAAATATTTAGATCAATGGAAAACAAGGAATTCTAATAGAATTACCCTCGGCCTGTGTCAGAGACTACAGTGGCTTCTGCTATGAGCAAACCACCTTTCGTGGTTCTCTGAGAGTAGTACAAAATAGCATGAGGCTGTGGAATATCGTTGTAAGATCTCTGTCTTGTCAAAGGTGCCAAAACAATTCTGCATGGAATTAATATTAGATGGTGCAAAATTTAGCCCTGAAACTCTTTCTGATGTAGGGGTTAGAGATGGAATCTCAAAATTGATCAGTTAAAGTAGTCGTAATTCTGATAAGAAAGATGCAATATCACACAAACTTCAGTTACAATTTTTTTTTTCAATTGAGTTATTGCCTCCAAAGAGGAAAGGAGAATTCTAAGTTCAGTCTCATTCGAAATAGTAAATCTTGTGATATGGAAGATTTCTTCACTGAGCTTATAAGTCCAGTCCTATTTCTATTTAAGGAGGACAGAAGGAGAGCTTCATAGTCTAAATGCAGAGCAAATTATGCAAAATGCGAAGTAGGGTGTTTACTTGAAGGTGGTTCTCATTGTATTGACATATTTTCTGCCTCCATGTAACTTAAAAGGAACAACAAACAGTCAAACTAACAGAGTAATAGTGTCTATCAATTGCAGTAAAAAGAGATGATCCTGACCTGCAATCGGATAAGTTACTTTTTTTTATGCAAAATGCGAAGTAGGGTGTTTACTTGAAGGTGGTTCTCATTGTATTGACATATTTTCTGCCTCCATGTAACTTAAAAGGAACAACAAACAGTCAAACTAACAGAGTAACGAAGTGTTTAAAAATCTATCAATTGCAGTAAAAAGAGATGATCCTGACCTGCAATCGGATAAGTTACATTTATACGCAACGACAAACTACACAAAGTTTCAAGCCAATTTGTCATTGATCTTCTAGAATCTTTTTCTTTTCTATTTCGTTTTCTGTGAGTTCACACCGAGCCATTGATCACTTTGAAAGATCAGGAAAGGAAAAGAGGAAAAGAAAAATTAGAATGTGCTCTCCCACAATGACGCAGGGACGGAGTGATAAGACTGCTCAGCTTGGAGCATTTCTTTAATTTGTGACTCTTTGAAGTTCAAACTGAAAGTAGCCTCTGTGACTCCTTCACAACATATAGCTTTTATTTCTTCTCTTCAAATCCTTAGGACAGCAAATTTCTTCACATCATGACATGATCAGAAAAGTAGGTACAAAGTCTGTTAATGTAACAAATTCAGAAACTTTTTTAGTGCATTTTCTTCCAAATCAAATTATGTTATTCATAGTTACAGATCAACTTTACCAGGTGTATAAACACATCTTTCCTATTAGCCATCACTTAAGGAAGAAAGATAGCACTTCAGCCCAGATTATTGAGACAGTAATCCCTCCTTCAAAACACTACAACCAAGTCCTTCGTTTTAGTAATCTAACTTTGTCTGTTTCTTGAATAATATAAAAGTTGAAATTACTTGCCTGATGAACCTGATTTCACTCCAAGTCAAAAGCTAGCAATTAGATAAATACATACATCAAAGTGATTTCCCAAGTGGGATTTTCCTAAAATATCTGCTTCTTAATCCAAATTCAGACATTTCAACAGTGAACACAAGCTGATCATTTCCTTCATAAAAAAAGGTTCAAAACTATATAGCCTGACAGAAATATAGGAAGAGAAATTCTAGTACTAAATATATACAGAAATATTACCTGTGAGAGAGCTGGAAAGGTCCCATTTGATAGGGAGTCAGCAAAGGGATCGTTTGCTCCTCCTGTCTATCATCTACCTTCTTTTCCATTTCTGTTTACTATCTCTAAATCTCTAGTGTTCTTGGTCTTTGATCTCAAAGGACCATACAACTGAGTAAGCCAGTGTGGGAGCTGAAAAAAAGATTTGGATATTCTGGCAACTGCAGGCACCAGTATCCAGTATTTACTGGTGGTATCCACAATCCACCATGTCGCTGATCATGGCCTAATTTTTCTAGTCTCCTATACAATTATTAATTATACCAGTGGATTAGAATAAAGTACAAAGAAAAAAAAAGTACAAAGAACCTTTTACTTTCCAAATTACGTGTTCCACTGAAACTTCACACTGAATTTTACTTTATTTACACATAATATTGCCAATTTGTCTTGTCTTTGTACAACATGTTTTGGGTCTAATTTATGCTGTGTGCGCTAAAAGAGATCGAAACTAAAATGGAAGAAGACGTGTGTTTGGATTAATCTTAACAATTTATTACACTTTTTCCATTTTTAAGAGTATCACCTGTGATATACATTTTTTTTAATAAGTGTGAGTTTTTTAATCCAAACTTCCATCATACCACGCAATCGTCCCTCAAGTATCAATTGCGATAATTGTGAGATTCCACTCGTATGACCCTCTCATCACAAATGAAAATATTTTTACCAACTAAATCACATTTCATTGTCAAATATTTAAATTGAAGATTGACTCTAATACTTTCCTTTCTAACAAGAAGAAAAACTGAAAACTCTACAATCTTGCGGTGTGTTTGGATAGGAGATTATTTTAAAAAAATTATTTAGAATAATACAGTAACACTTTTATGATGTGATTTATGAGAGATAAAAATAATGATTAGGAATGTATTTATAATGCATGCAAGATAATATTTAAAAAAATTTTCCCCAAATTTATGTCTTGTTATATAAGACTATTATTTTTTTGGTGATACGCTTGTTGACTTTCTTGCATTTTGCTACACTTTTCTGTTGATGCCAAAGGGCAAAGGTCCGCGGGGCGGCATAAATTTATTAGTTATTGTCCTCTCTTTACGTCCATGTTCATGGCTCTAACAAGAAAAAGAAATCCCAGTACATTAAACGCAACAAAAGGGTAATTTTCTATTAAGACCCTCATGTTCATTAGAAAATTTGAATTTGATGTTTCATTTTTAGATATTTATTTTTAAAATTTTTGTTTCTAATAGGGGAGAGATAAAATTTAAGAAACGGAAAGAAAGAAGGAAAATAAGATTTCTACCTCCTTATTTATGATCTTATGTCACTTTTATTGCTCTTATTTGTATATTAGTAATTTTAATCTTTTGTATTGGTACTTGGTGATTTAGTTATTTGAGGAAAACATAATTTCATAGCATAGAAGTCATAGAAATATAGGAGCACAATATATCAATAGTGAGATATAAGGGGCTAAATTTGATTAAGTATACTTTACAAGGACTAAAATGGTAAATGAGAAATAAAAGAGACTAAATTATGTTATGATTAATGTTATTTCATAGACTTAAAAGGAACAATATTAATTTAGTAGTCCCATAAAGAATTTATTAAGGCTCAGGTTAATAGATTAGGAGGGATTTTTTGTTTTTGGGGACAAACCCAATGAGACCATTGGCCTAAGAATTTATTAAAGCTTAGGTTGACAAATTAGGAGGGATTTATTGGCCATTAAAATTTAGAGGGGACTAAAATCAGTTGGGAAACCAAGAATTGTTGGCATTTGATGGTGGCAAGGAAATTTGATTTCGCAACCAGCACCCGGAGAGGGACTTAAAGAGTCCCTCCTGGTGGCTCCTGGACCGATGGTCCGATTATCTAAGCATTGTGAGCAGAGTCCCCTCTTTTGAGAGTCTTTTCTATTCTAATTTGTTTAACGGTAAGTTCTACAAAATGGTGTAGTGGTTTCTAACATCATTATGGTAAAGACATTTTCAACCACTAAAAATTAGACAGCACAACAAACACGGATTCATATGTGGTATTAAATAGGACATTCACAAACTAGAAACCGGGTCCTTTATCCTATAGTAATAAAAGTTTGGGAGATCGGAGATGGAATAGGAATGCGAGTAGGAGATGGGAGATCAATTGATATTTGGCAAGATAAGTGGATACCAGGAAGTGAAAATGGAAGATTAACAACTGCAAGACATCCACAATGCACGATCAAAGAAGTAGCTGAACTGATCACGGATGGAGAATGGAACCAGGCAGTTCTCAAACGTTGGTTTATAGAGGCGGATATCCAAAAGATAAAGGCCATTCCAATAAGCACCACAGGCTGCCAGGATACAATGTACTGGAGATACACCAAGTCGGGTGTATTCACTGTGAAGTCAGCCTATGATGCAGCAATGGAAGCAAGTAAGGAACAGCTGAAGGGAAGGGTGCAAACAAATTTTGGAAGTACCAGTTATGATCAACAGAACTCAAAAATCTGGAAGAATGTATGGTCCTTACAGCTGAAGCACAAATTAAAGCATTTCCTGTGGAGGTGTCTGCACCACAGTCTGCCCGTGAATGAACAGATAAATAGAAGGACAGGCAAAGGCACTCCAATGTGTAGAAGCTGTGGGGAGGAGGTGGAAACAATTGAGCATATGTTGTTCTTTTGCAAAGATGCTGAAACGACTTGGAAGCTATCGCCAGTGCAATGGGATGGTTTGAAGGACATGAGAAGCAATTTTGTAAGGTGGTGGGAAGGGATATTAGGAGCAAAAGAAAGGGATAACGGACAGGAGCACATAGCTCTCACCGTAAATATCCTATGGCAAATATGGAAGGCAAGAAATAGGAAAGTTTTTGAGGCACAAGAGGCAGATCCCAGAAAGTCAGTCCAGCAAGCTCTAGCAGAGTGGGAAGAGTATATAGATGCTCAAAAATGTACAGCTGGAGAGTTCATTCAACAAACAGCACACTCAAGCAATAGAGGGAAGTGGAGTCCACCACCAAGGGGACTGATAAAAATAAACACAGATGCTGCTTTCTCTCAACACATGAGGAAAACAGGCATGGGAGCTGTGGCTAGAAATGCTGAAGGTAAACTAGTGAAAGTCTGGGCACGAACTGCATACAAAACTAGTGAACCACAAGTGGAGGAAGCAGCAGCAATTAGGATGGGAATGCAAATGGCTCACGAAGCAAACTGGAAGGCAGTAGAATTCCAATCTGATTGCAAAGAGGTGGTGGATAGGATAAACAAGGAAAATGGGCAGCAATCAAGAGTTGATGTTATCCTGGAGGACATTGCGAATATGAGATGTTTGTTTGCAAAATGTACTTTCTCTTTTGTCCATAGAACTGGAAATTGTTGTGCACATAGTTTGGCTAAGTTTGCGGTACAGCTAACAAAAAATGTTGAATGGGAAGAGTGCTTTCCCATGTGGCTCCATGAGAGTGCACAAAATGATTATACAGGAAGCAATCCTGATGTATCCAATCTTGTACTATCGAGTTTATGAAATGAAGATTATGGTGTTTGACAAAAAAAAAAAAAAATAATAATAATAATAAAAGTTTGGGACCCACATAATGTGACTATAAAAGAGAGTCAACCAGCCAGCTTGGCTATTGGTAGTCTTTGAACTCCAAAATCTCAATTTAATTGAGTCAAATTGGAAACGTTTCTATTTGGTCCTTTGAAATACTCTGAAAGTATCAATTTGGTCCCTAACACAAAATCTCAATTTGAATTAAAGACTTCAGTTTAGTCATATGAAGTGAGAATATTTTTTAATTTAGTCTTCCAAATATATAATGTTGGAAAATATAAAATAAATTTTATATACATTGTTAGTGAAAATTAACTTTTTTAAGTCTAAATTAACTTTAGATAGATGTCATAGTAAGTTTATTATTTTATGAAAATCATTTTATTTTTAATAAACTACTTCTAAAAATAAACCTAGTATATTTCACGAATAATTCTGTAAAAGGTTTGTTCTTCTCTTCTAATTTCCTACTCTCTAGCATCTACAACTTCTATTTGACCTTTGCATTATCCAAACCACTAATAGATCTCAACCATCATTGTTTCGTAATTAAAACAAGACTAAAAGATTTTTTTTTATCAATGTGGAGGAACTGATGTAAATTAAGAAAATTTGGGAAAAAAATTTTTGGATCTAGGGAGGCATGAAATCATGGATCATGTAGGGAAAAGAAACTTTCTCTTCAAGCTATGGAAAGATATGCATATTTGTGATTAGATGTAGAGAAAGAAAATTTTGGAGATTTACAAAGGCATGAATTTTGAGATTTGATTTGGGTCAAGTGATTTTCACTTCAATTCACCATGCAAAATAAGTGGGAACAGATTGAAGAAAGTGGAAAAGTAAATATATTTAACAAGCAAAAGCATGAAAACAAAGGCAATGGATGGATAGACCTGTAGGTTTTTCTCGAAATTGATTTTCATGAGTTTTCATACTTTTAATTGAGATAAAGTTCTAATTTTATTAAGCTGTTGATTTTTTTATTTGTATTAAATTCTATTTAATTAATTTCTATGTAATTTAATATTTTAGAAATTTATTTGCTTGTATCATAAATACATTTTAACAACTTTTTTATCTCACATACTGATTTCAAAAGAATGCTATAATTTTTTTTTTCAAAAAATCATTTCAAATAATCTCCTATCCAAATCAGTTGTTCCAAGGCTATTATGTGCTACCGTTCAGACCACACTTATATCTTTCAAGACCTTCCACTTATAAAAAAGAAAAAAGCACTTATATTTTTCATTAATGAAAGAAGCTAAAATTAGTTACCTAACAAGTTACACACCTTCATTAATGAATTGGCACATAATAACGAATTGTTAGTATAAAATGAGTTTATACTAATGGTGTATAAAAGATTTATTCAAAAAATATATGGATAAATATTTCCTACACTATTTATATATATAAACCAATGGGTTTACATGCAACGTATACAAATGTGGAACTCAAATTCAAGTTTGGATGATGTAATATGTATCTCAATGCACTAACACACGCTATTAGTGTAATGATTAATCCAAAAATATTATATCACTAATTATAAACAAAGGTTATGTTTGTCATTTTATGAAACATGTGGTCATCTTAGTAATTTACACAATAAAATGTATTAATTTACCAAATTTCAATTTCCAAAAAATATAGTGAATCAAAAGAGGAAACTACATTATTTAACTAATTTATACTTTCAAAATAATTTTTGAAATAAAATCAGAAAAAAAAAAAAGCAAAAGAGCACAGTTTTAAAGAGCTTGTACTAGTTAACGTTAAAATTTTTAAATTTAGTATTATTTAGTTTTTTCTAGGGTCAAAATAAATTTAAAAAAGTTGAAAGTTTGACTTGTTCAATTGAATCAATTGACTAATAAATTGGAAGTTCATTCAGTTCACTTATCAATCATAGTGTAAAAATATTAAGTTGAAGGGAATTAGTAGCTAAATTTTATATTATTCATCTTTATGGTTTTGCTTGTATTAGAGACTCATTTCTTTACTTCATTAAATTGTTTCTTTTATTATTCGTTCATCTTGTTCTTGACAAAACTCCCCCATCTTGGTCAATTTAGGTTATGTGTTTATTTAGTTTAATTTTGCTTTGCTTTTACTTTCAATTTTTACAATTTTGTTACTCTCACTTATATAAGCAAAATACGAATGCATAAGCTGAACTAAAGCATAGGCTGGTACACCTAAGTAACTAAAGGAGATTTGACTTTTAATTATTTCTAAAATTTCATTTTCAATATTTTCTTTAAGAGGTGGATAAAGGAAAAAAAAAAAAAAGTAAAATGTGTACAGAGAAAATGAAAATTTGATGGCAAGAAAATGCATGGTAAAAAAAGTAAAGGGGATAGAAATAAATTGGATAAGCAACAGAAAGGAAAATAAATGGAAGAATGAAAAATAAATCAAAATCCATGGGTCAAGAGTATTTGATGAAAAAACATGAAACAAGGACCTAATTGGAAAAACTGTGAGAGACAAAGTGCAACTCTACCAAAACTTCATGGGATTTACTACATGAAAAAGCCACGGAACCGAAAAAGCCACGTTGCTCAGCACATTTTCGGGACCGACATGGCATCATTCACTGACTTCGTTCTGAATCAATTGACTAATAAATTGGAAGTTCATTCAGTTCACTTATCAATCATAGTGTAAAAATATTAAGTTGAAGGGAATTAGTAGCTAAATTTTATATTATTCATCTTTATGGTTTTGCTTGTATTAGAGACTCATTTCTTTACTTCATTAAATTGTTTCTTTTATTATTCGTTCATCTTGTTCTTGACAAAACTCCCCCATCTTGGTCAATTTAGGTTATGTGTTTATTTAGTTTAATTTTGCTTTGCTTTTACTTTCAATTTTTACAATTTTGTTACTCTCACTTATATAAGCAAAATACGAATGCATAAGCTGAACTAAAGCATAGGCTGGTACACCTAAGTAACTAAAGGAGATTTGACTTTTAATTATTTCTAAAATTTCATTTTCAATATTTTCTTTAAGAGGTGGATAAAGGAAAAAAAAAAAAAAGTAAAATGTGTACAGAGAAAATGAAAATTTGATGGCAAGAAAATGCATGGTAAAAAAAGTAAAGGGGATAGAAATAAATTGGATAAGCAACAGAAAGGAAAATAAATGGAAGAATGAAAAATAAATCAAAATCCATGGGTCAAGAGTATTTGATGAAAAAACATGAAACAAGGACCTAATTGGAAAAACTGTGAGAGACAAAGTGCAACTCTACCAAAACTTCATGGGATTTACTACATGAAAAAGCCACGGAACCGAAAAAGCCACGTTGCTCAGCACATTTTCGGGACCGACATGGCATCATTCACTGACTTCGTTCTGCATCTAATGACATTTTGTGGTAAAAACCACTCTTAACATAGTATATAACTATCCTTGTTTAAATACTTTCAGTTACTTTTCAGGATGATTACTGCAAAAGCTGTTTAAGATTCCAATTCCAACAAGATCTAATCATTGCTTAGGCCAATGGTACTCATATAACAGAGAGAGAGACAGAGAAATTCATAATGCAATCGACAAATAGTAGTATCAAGTTACAATTGTACCAAATGCTTAAATTAGCAGTCCTGCAATACAAATTTCACCTAAAAAAGACCTTAACATGGTTTCAGTGGTCCTGCAATATTCCATTAATCTGCAAACGGGGAGAGCCTGATTTAACTCAACTCTATCAGCTCCTATCGCATTGGAGACAGCTTCCACGATTTCCAGAGCAAATGTGCAACGGTTCTCCAATGAGCCATTCCGTCAATTCATCTGTTCTGTCATTGATTTTGGTCTTTCAGAAACTGTTCTACAATATAACCATGAGCTCCATGGATCTCTACCCCATCAAAACCTGCAAATACGAACAGACTGCATCAGCATTCACTTATCTTCTGCTCGTTCTCCCTCCTATATCGTGTCTCTCGCATGTTTAACTGTAGTCTGCTTCTACATTAAAGATCTATAAAGATATGACCTGAATTTCCATGGCCGAGAAGTTGACTTCAAAATTTCCTAGGCACGACTTCAACATGTACTCCTAGTCAATGACCTTAGACATGCAAAATATTTTAGAACAAGAAATGCAAGCTAGGTCACCCCAACAGCAGTTTGAGATGGAAGTTTCAAGTAAGTACTATTTCAAATGTAGGAAAACAAAAGGGTTGTAATAAGAAAACAAGTAAATCAAAAACAAGAGAATTGATGATGAAGTTCTAGGAAAATTGCAAAGATACAAAATGAGGGGAATCTGATAACACTAAGTGAATTCAAGGCGTGTAATCACTTTTCTTGAAGTTTGATTGCCCCCACTATCTTGCTAATCAGGTATTGGGTAAAAACTCTAGAATACAATGAATTCGAGAAGACAACCAAATAACAAGTTCTTGGATTGTCTTGACAAGAATTAGAATGCTGAAAAATCAGTTAGTTTTTTTCTTTTATTGAAGCAGTTATTTATTTTGCTATAACACCCAGAAAAATGTTCATGTTAATAGGCATGAATTGACAGTGCCACCTTTCAGAAAATTCACATGAAAAGGTGCCAAACAAATTTGCAGAAAATTCACAGGCAATCTTTTAGAAAATTCACATGAAAAGGTGCCAAATGAATTTGCAGAAAATGACCATTATAGGGATCCAAATTCGCATCTTAATCGATTGCACACTTCAACTTTTTTCATTCGCATCTTCAACTAAGTGGGGGAATGTTGCAAATAGTTTGTAATATAATTCCAAAACTAACATCGAAGAGGTCATACATAAAAGGAAGGTAATTTTCATTTCAACTTTCTTCATAATGTTCATATATCACATATCTAAGTTAAGTCAATGGTCACTAGGTTGCTTAAACCAAGACTCAACAAAGAAAGAAATATTACACATATGGACTTTCAAAGCATTCATAAATTCACACTTAGTTTTAGCACTATACTGACCATGTGCTCATCTTAATTGATGATCATATACAAAGATTGTCCCAAACTTTGTTAGAAGCGGAATCAGTTCTATCATCATATAGGTAAACTATATTTCTAACTTTAATACATAAAGCACTAAGAAACATGTTTATTAAGAGAAGCTTCACATCCTACTCACTTGAGAGTAACAACTGGTACTATTCCTTGGAATGATCTACACCTAAATTGTAGGCTAATTCCTTAGATTATAGATGAGAAAAAGAAAAATCGGACAATTATAGGTTTGACAAGGGGGTTTTGCAAAACTATAGCTATCGTGCTGAATCAGCACGGCAGGAAGAAGTAATATATATATATATATAAAGTTAGATGTTGCTAAAAAAAAAAGCCTGCAAATCTTGTCCCTCCCGGGCTAACTTGGCCTGGCAAGGGTGATCCTTAAAAAAAAGGCAACCTAAAGCCTTTTTTATATATATAGAAAGCTGCCTCCTGTTGGGCTGTGTTTTGAAACTCGGACCGGATCAGCCGATTCAACCGGTTGAATCGGAAATCGGGAAGGCATCTGGTCCGAGTTGCTTTAAAAAACCAGGAAACAAACACTCGGTCAAAATCCGGGTTTGACCGAACCGCTTCAACCGGAATCTGAGGTCTAAAGAAGAGATGGTATGGGAACCACTTAAAAACTAAAGCCACGGGACAATGGGACATGTGTTGTACATAATTGCTGCCAAGAATTAACATCTCTGTCTTGTGTGTCGTTTCTGACCTTTGACCGTTGTTGTATTCTGAGCTTTTTTAATTTTTCCTTTTTTAAGTGTTTTACCCTTTTTGTTTTCCTTTTTTTATTCTTTTTTTTAATTACTCTCAAATCTCTTCACATAACCTACCATAAATCTCTCTCAAACAACTCCAATGGAAGATCTAAGTTCAAAAAGGGATAAAACATTAAAAAAAGAAAATAAAAATTCACCTAGAAATATTTTATTAATTTTATGATTTGACCCTTAGAGTACTAGAAAACTATTATTACACCTAAAAAGATTTTAGAACTTATAGCTATAGCCCTAAATTCTTGTATTACTTGTCAAATAAGCCCTCCAATTTGGTTCTAAACCTGTTGAATATGCACTAAATTATAAATTGTATAAATTGCTACTTAATTATACTACCTTATTTGTATTTTCTTGTAAAGTATCTTAGAAATATCAAATATATATTGAACCTGCATTTCTTAGTATTAATATATTTTTATAAAATTTACAAAATATATTAATTTTTAAAATTAAATATATTTATGACGTCATCCGGTTCTTGAGCGGGTTCGACCTCGGTCGAATCCATTGACACCTGACCCCTGATCTCGACCGAGTCGATGGCCGGTCCGAGTTTCAAAACATAGCCGCTGGGCTGAGTAAGCCCGGTAGGTGGTGATTGTTTTATAAAAAAAGTGTTAATTATACTTTGCCCCTTCAACTTGGATCTTTGTAACACTTTGTCCCCTTAAACTCCAAACATAGACACTTTATCTCTTGTGGTCAACTCTTTGATGGAGTTAAGATGAAATAATATTTTTTATGACCAAAATATCCCGATTAATTCTTAAACACATATAATAATTGTAACATAATAAATAGCTATTTCTTTAATATTTGCTAAATGTATTTAAATACAATTACATTATGCATTTTGATCTTTTTATTTAAAAGAAGTATTGCTACGAAATTGAGATAAACTCATTGAGTTGCTTAGACTTCTTTTTTATGAATTATTTAATTCATTTTATTGCTAAAAGATCAAAATGTATAGTGTAAAAAATATTATTTCATCTTAACCCATAAAAAAGTTGATTACAAGAGATATAGTGTATATGTTTGGAGTTTAGGGGGACAAAGTGTTACAAAATCCAAGTAGAAGAGAGCAAAGTATAATTAACCTTTTTTTTTATAAAACAATCACCCCTGTCGGGCTCGCTCAGCCCAATAGGAGTCAACTTTCTATATATATATATATATATATATACTCCCTCCGTCCCACTTTGATAGTCCTGTTTTCCTTTTTCGTCTGTCCCAAATTATAGTCCACTTTCCAATTGAAGATTGTAATTGTATTTTAATTTTCATAAAATACCCTTATTTAATGTAAGTTGTTGTTACTATAAATCTATCCCATTTAATGAGAGTTGATTCTTTTTTTACCATCAATTCAAGTTTCCATAAAGTTGTACTCTAATTAATGTGAGGGTATTTTAGGAAAATAGCTACCTAAATTGATTGTTCCAACAAAGTTAACTACTTTTTCTTAAACTGTGTAAAAAAAAAATCAGGACTATCAAAGTGGGACGGAGGGAGTATATATATATATAAAACCTTTAGGTTGCCATTTTTTTTTAAGGATCACCCTTGCCGGGCCAAGTCAGCCCGGCAGGGGACAAGATTTGCAGGCTTTTTTTGTTTTTTACAGCATCTAACTTTATAAAAAAAAATTGCTTCTTCCTGCCGTGCTGACAGCTGTAGTTTTGCAAAACCCCTTTGTCAGACCTACAATTGTCCGATTTTCCTTTTTTTTTCATCTATAATCTAAGGATTAGCCTAAATTGTACGGCTTACTACCACTTAAAACAATTTGTTTTTACCCTTTAAACCTTTCAAACTAGAGGTAGTACTAGAAGAAGGTTGGGTTACCATTGCTAAGTGATTTTAGTCTAAAAGTTTTAATCTCATTCCAGATATTGTCATATTTACCAACTCTCTTACTAAAGGATTGGTCAACGAATCCACTAAGTTTTTGTGTGTCCTTACAAACACAATACTAACAACATCGTTTGCAAGCATTTCTTTAATAAATGCATATCTCAAGCTTATATGTCTAGACTTGTTCAACACTCTAGACACAGTAGTTTCACTATCACAAAAGATATTATTAGAGGCATTGGTTTAGGCCAAAAATCAATTTCAATTAAAAGATCCCTTAGCCACCCAACCTCTTTACAAGTTGAAGATAACGTAATAAGTTCAGCTTTCATGGTTGAATGAGTTAACACTATTTGGTTCTTTGAAACCCATGAGATAGCTCTGCCACCAAGTAAGAATATCCAACCACTTGTAGGTTTTTGATCACTAATGCTAGTAATCCAACTAGCATCTAAAAATCCCTCAAGAACACTAGGAAAACTATTATAAAAGAGTCCAATATTCTTGATTTTTTTAAAGATAACCAAGTTCTCTACCAATGGCTTTTCAATGATCTATTCCTGAATTTTTAGTGTATCTAACAAGTCTACAAACTAATTATGAAATATATGCTCTAATGCAACTCATTGCATACATAAGACTACCAATTACACTGACATATTCCAGCTGAGCAATTTGTTTACCGGTATTTTCATATAATTTAAAGTTAGGATCAAAGGGAGTCTCAATTTCCTTCACATTTAGGTGCTGATATTTCTTTAATATCTTTTCCACATAATGTGATTGTGATAAGGCAAAACTCGGACTATGTCTCTTAACTTTAATTTCTAAGATAGTATCTATTTCATCAAGATTTTTCATCTTGAATTTAGAAGATAAATATTTCTCTTTCATCTTGAACTTAGAAGATAAATATTTCTTAGTCTCTACTACACCTTTATTCATAGTACTAACAATGAGCATATTATCCACATAAAGACAAATGATCACACCATACTCACTATTAAATTTATTATAAATGCACTAATCAGCATTATTGTACCTAAATCAAATAGAGAGTAAAATAGATTCAAATTTCTCATATCATTGTTTCGGAGCTTGTTTTAAGTCATACAAAGATTTGACTAATTTACACACTTTATATTCATTACCCAACAACATAAAGCCATCCGGTTGTTCCATATACACCTCCTAATGTAAGTCACCATTTAAAAAAGATATTTTAACATCCATTTGATGTACATAAAGGCTAAATACAGAACCTAAACCTAGAAGCACCCGAACAGAAGTAATTCTAGCTACAAGTGCATATGCATCAAAATAGTCTATTCCTTTTACCTATAACCTTTAACTACTAACCTAACTTTGTTTGATGAAAGGGTTGTAATAAGACAACAAGGAAGTCAAAAACAAAAGAATTGATGATGAAGTTCTAGAAAAAATTGCAAAGATACAAAATGAAGGGAATTTGATAACACTAAGGGAATTCAAGATGTGTAATCACTTTTATTGAAATTTGATTGTCCCCACTATCTTGCTAATCAGGTATTGGGCAAAAACTTTATGATACAATGAATTTGAGAAGACAACCAAATAACAAGTTCTTGGATTATCTTGACAAGAATTAGAATGCTGAAAAATTAGTTAGTATTTTTCTTCTATTAAAGCAGTTATTTATTTTGCTATAACACCCAGAAAAATGTTCATGTTAATAGGCATGAATTGATGGTGCAACCTTTCAGAAAATTCTAATGAAAAAGTGCCAAACGAATTTTCAGAAAATTCACGGGCAATCTCTCAGAAAATTCACATAAAAAGGTGCCAAATGAATTTGCAGAAAATGACCGTTACAGGGATCCAAATTTCGATCTTCATCGATTGCACACTTCAGCTCTTTTCATTCTGAGTTGTATTACAAACTATTTCCAACATCAAATGCATTTCTTATGTAATATCCTGAAGATTTAATGATTGTTCTATTTAAATTTTTGTCATTTTCATTTTCTTTTACTCTTCTAGCTCCCTTTCAATAATTTTACTATTCATAGTAAACAAACGATAAGGAGATCGAAAGTTTTTTAACCTGAGCTCAGTCTTTCTCTACAAAAAAGAAAAATGAAAAAAATTTTCAGTTCAGTTCGTTTTTTGTATAGCCATACCAGCTTCAATAGCATTAATTGCAGCGACTCTGAATTCATTGACAATCTCAGGAATTTCTTCTGTTCTTAGGCGTCGTGGAGGTGGATACTTATAATCATCTACGCCGTTCTTTTGAACTTTGAAAGTTAATTGCTTGTCTGTTGATGAGATTGGAGATTGTCCATTGGGCTGATAACCTGGAATAGGAAAAAAAAAAAAAAAGCATGAAACAGATAAACCAATCTTCGCCTCCCAAGCTGCACAAGTAAGAAACAAAAAATCTCAATTTTATACAACACTGCACAACAGAGGAAAAAGAATTATGAATTGCCTCCAAGACACCTCAGAGTTCTATACATGCTTGATTCCAATCGATATTTGAAGGTGCAATGCACCATCCACAGAGGTCTTGTCATGTGAGTCTTCTTTAAGATTTGTAGTCCATTTATGTGCTGGGCATCGGTCCAAGAAGAACACGGCATATAGAGGACAAAAAGTTACGAAAATTGTAACAAGATAAGAACTCACTGTAATTTGAAATCCTTCCTGCATGCCAAATCTGGCAAAAGAAGATACCACCTTTGGCATGTACTGCATCTACAATGGGTTTCCAGGCCTCAACTTGCTCCTTTGTCCAAATGCCTGGTGTAGCTGGATATCTTTTTGGTTGTAAGGGAACACTAAGTTCAGAAATTGCGCAATAACCAAAAGAAGAATATCATTGAGCGATCAAGAGTTCAAATAAGAATGCTACTGTAATTACCCACGGCCTGTTTCAGAAACTACGGTGGCTTCTGCTATGAGCAGACCTCCTTTAGTAGCTCTCTGAGAGTAGTATAAAATAGCGTGTGGCTGCGGAATATTGTCGTAAGATCTCATCCTTGTCAGAGGTGCCAAAACAATTCTGAATGGATTTACATAACCAAAATTGGTGAAAACATTAGCCTTCAAACTTTTTCTGGCATGGATCAAGCCTTGACCTTGAGTGTGACAATCAAACTTTGGGAGTTGAAAGCAACTTCCAAACAGTGAAATGCAATGTAAAAATTTGAATGTTGAAACTTGAAGCACGAGGTAAAAGTAGAAATGGGAGGAGTTGCAATCAATTTTTCATTGCTCCTCTGAGTAATTTTCAATTCTGTTTCGATCAAGCTAAGATAAATCCTTTCCATTGTCTTCTGAAAACTTTTGTTTGCATTTTCAACCATGAAGATTGAAGGCCATAGAAAAAATTGTCTTGTTCTTCCAGATTTTGTTGTTACGGTAAGGTCTTGGATCCATATAGACCACAAATATCTCTGTCATGGCACAAATATAGTTGAAGAACGTAAGCCATTTATGAAATCAATGAACAGAATTAAGTTATAATGAGGCTACTCTCTAATCTCCAATCACGAGCAATTACAACAGTTGATGCATCAAAGAGCTAATTTCCCAACTGGGATTTTCCCTCAAAAATCTTCATTTTCATCAAAAACCAGAAATTTTCAAGAGTCAATAAAAGAACATCACATTCTTGATTCTTCATAAGAGAATGAAATCTACATAAATCTTGAAAACAAAACGGAAAAACAAGAATCAAATAGATAAGTAGACAGACATATACCTATGACAGAGCTGAAAATTTCCCAATTTATATGGAGTCAGTAAAGGAATTGGTTGCTGCTGCTGTTCTGCTCCATCATCTATCTCAATTTCCATGCCTTGCTACTTGTCTCTCCACTCCTCTTCTTAGTCTTAATTTGCAGTATGCGAGCAACTAATGTGTAAATATTTATAGAGCTGGATCCAGATGCTTTGGCATTTTGCTGATATTAGCCAGCCAGTACACACCTAGGGGCTGATCATAGCCAAACTTTTACTACTAATTTTTATACGTGTATATCTGACAAACTTGGTTATTATTGTTAATTAGGGAATCGGGATCAAATAATAAGAAATGTTAGCCGGTGTATTTAATTAACAAGTGGTTCTAAACATATTAGAGAAACAAGGTTGGTGATCAATTTTCAACGGTATCTACGTTCTGTGGGTGAGAGACAAGGCCCGAAAAATTCTCATCAAAAAGGGGAAAAAAGAGGTTTAAAAGTGCTTGATCGACAACTGTTTTTTTTCCGGGTTCTTAATCATATGCATTGGTCATATTTTAAGAATATCTATTGACTAAGTTCCTGATGATGATGACTTCCACTTTCATTTGATAGAGATGTAAACTTGTTCTTATACTATTGTCTTCCCTAGTTTGTGCAACGGCTGATGGCCAGCCGTAAAGGTGGCATCTGTAGCACCGAGAACACTTTGTATAGCAAGAGCAGAGGTGCAGAGCATAAGGGGGACGGAGCAGGCTGGAAAATGGCCTACAGCCCAGATTTGACAGCAAATTTTCTCGTGAAACAGAAAATTATTCAAGTTTATGCATGGCTGCTCTATGCATAGCTGCAGGCTGACCATGCATTACACAATTCTCGTGATCCAAGTTTTATTGTAGTACTAAGTACTTTACACATATGTACCCAAGGAACTGAAAATTTGAAAACTCTAGTCTAATGAATTACTTTATTGAAACTAGTTACCATACGTTTAGGTGTAGTGGCAGGAGTTTTCTCAATTTGCAAATTCGGAAGTTATCTTTTAGGATGCAACATGAACTTCCAATTTGTGTAATATTTGGAAGCCGTGTCTATAGTTTGAGTTGAAAATAAAAAACCAAACAGACCCCAATCACAGGAAAAAGTCATCATCCAAGCTTTTCTTGAAGAAATTCTGTATATGATTTTCAGTTGTATATCTGCAGTAGAATCTGTAACGAAAAAGCCGTATGCTTTAAAATTCTGACCCAGCAATACAATGAATATTCTTTTAGAATTACGCTGTGGTTTCAAGAAATGGATAGTCAGTGTAGCCAACAACAGGATCAGGTAAGTAGAAAGTGGATCTGTTGTACTTGTTCAGAGGAGCATTTAACTCGAATCGCTTTGGCAAATCTGGATTGGCCAAGAACAATCGTCCATAAGCAACAAGATCAGCACGACTTTCAGCGACTGCTTGAATGCCATCTTTCCTATCATAACCACCAGCAACCATGAAAGTACCTTTGAATGCCTTTCTCATGGGCAAAAGACTATCGGGAGTTTCAGATTTTTCCCCAACAGTTTTCATCCTTGGCTCGACCATGTGACAGTATGCAAGTCCATATTTATTCAAAGATGCAGCCATGTAAAGACCAAGAGCATTTGGATTTGAATCTCCTGCTTGGGAGTAGCTTGCAAATGGGGAGAGCCTGATGCCAACTCTATCAGCTCCTATTGCATTTGAGACAGCTTCAATGATTTCCAGAGCAAATCTGCAACGATTCTCCAGAGAGCCTCCATATTCATCTGGTCGGTCGTTGACTTGGTCTTTCAAAAACTGTTCTATTAAATAGCCATGAGCTCCATGGATCTCAACACCATCAAATCCTGCAAAATTTAACAGGCTATATTAGCCAACGAACCATAGCGTGCTTTCCCCCAAATTTCCTTTGCTTCATAATTTGTGGAATACATAAAGTTAGAGAAAGATGTGATTGAGCTTCCTTTTCAGGATATAGTTCTCATATTCTCCATTGTCCAAAGTAACGTCAGAATAGACATTATATTTCTACTATTTAAAAAAGTGTATTTTTTATTCATAAAGTAGCAAGGCAGCACAGTTTTATAGGTAACCGATTTAGAACCTGAAGAATAGTTCCGCCCTCCAGGGCAAGCAATTCAAGCAAGCTCACTTGATCATTGTGCTCTAAGCTAGAAGGCAAATTTTTTAAATAAGTTGCAGCATCACAAGGTTTGTAGATATTTTGATCTTTTTGTGGAATAGTTAAGCTGCTTAATTAGACAATTCCTTCTTTTTTGACTCTATTTACTGCCTGTAAACCATCACAAACGAAGTATACAACTCTGTTACCAGATTTACCATTCCCCTTCAAAAAGCTACATCCAAACGTTACAGATTCAAATATATATTAATCATAACAAAAATCCTTACCAGCTTCAATAGCATTTATTGCAGCAAGCTTAAAGTCATTAACAATCTCAGGAATTTCTTCAGTCCTCAACCGGCGTGGTGGTGCAAATTCCGCAACATCAACACCATTCGCTCGAAGTTGAGGAGTTAATGGCTTGTCAGTAGATGAGATCGGAGCTTGTCTGTTGGGCTGATAACCTGTGAATGACAGTCAGATAAAGCAGATCTTAGAGGAAATACGAGGTTTTATGACTCCATAACCAATAATATGGACCATTAATAGGTCGAGACACGGCATAACAAGAAATTATATATTCTGGATTGCCTACAAGTCCAATCATTACTTCATAAAAGCTTAGTCCCAACAGAAAATCGAAACTGTAATACATCATGTGGAGTGATCTGGTCTTGTCAAGTGAATATTAAATAACAATTCATTTCTGATCTTTGAATGAATTCCACTATACATTTGACATCCAACAAGGCAGAAAATTAGGGAAAGGTAGTGACAGAAGGACTTACTATAATTTGAAACCCTTCCAACATGCCAAATTTGGCAAAAGAAGATACCACCTTTGGCGTGAACAGCATCTACGATGGGTTTCCAGGCCTCAACTTGTTCCTTTGTCCATATACCAGGTGTATCTGGATACCTACAATTGGGAGAAACATAAAACTCTTGTATAGACAGGCAAAACAATACACATACTGCCAAATGTGTAGGCATTCGTGGAATCTATGAATCAGTAAGATAGAAAGAAATACTAAAACCAATTACCCTTGAGCTGTGTCAGAAACTCCTGTAGCTTCTGCTATGAGAAGACCACCTTTGGTGGTTCTCTGAGAGTAATACAAAATGGCATGTGGCTGTGGTACATTTCCATAGGATCTTTGCCTTGTCAGAGGTGCCAAAACAATTCTGTAGGAAATCAGAAAAGAAATGGTGAACAAATTAGTTTCCAATTTCTTTCTTTCAGTTGAATTGAAGTATCAGGAGCACCGGATTCTAAATAATCCAATCCCAGCAACAAGAAAAAGATAGATGTGATTATGACATTCCAATTTAGCTAATTAAAAACTTGAAATGCTTCGTGATATTTGCCTAATTCATTGCAATACTAGATTCTTTTGCGACCCCAAAAAAAAAAAAGAAAAAGAATGGAGAAAAATGTTTTAAAGGAGATAGATATACAATGTTCACAATCTCACAAAAATCGGCTTGGCAACCAATAAAAAGGTTGCTTTTGGTCCGTTGAACAAATATAGGATAGATCCACATTTGCATAAGGGCAAGAAAGATCACTTTTATGAACTTCAAACCTCAACTTAGGGGGCACCCAGAAACAGAATCCTAATCTTTGAACCCTGTTTCAAGGAATTAAAGTGGAACCATATTCTCCACTTGAGATGCTCTGGCAAAACTTTTTACATGAATCACATAAATGTTTCAATAAAATCAAAGCTAATTGACTATCTGAAGTCTAATTGGCATCTAAAATCAGCACATATTGACCGCATAATGGAAAGAACAAATAAAATGCAACTATCCCTCTTTCTTTAGTTCTTCCTCCATTTTTTTTGGGGTTAAATATAAGACAAAGCTTCTTCTAGATTTTCAGTTCATAAACTCGGCCAAAGAAATCATAATATGTGAACACTAATTCATAGTCTCAGTCAATGTATCTAGACACATTTCAGTTGATTGATGTCCAGAGTTTCTTTCTCTTCAAAGATTTGACTTTTATAATACAAATCTTCAGGAAGAGACTAAACGGAATAGAAATAATCCAAGCCCAAGATAACTGAGAAGTGAGAATGCAACATATACTCTGATTATCCTTCAAAACAAGGCCATAAGAAATCCTTTCTTTCATTCTTTCCTTTCTTTGTCTTGAATTGGTTATACTTACAAAAATAATAAACATAGTTTTAACTAGTTCAGTAATGCACCAAGCAGAATCCCAACTGGAATTTCCCAAAAAAAAAGGCTTTTTCTTATAAACTATTAAACTCATAAAAAAAGAGAAAAACTCCAAAAAAAAAAAAAAGGAAATACAAAAACATACTATTCTCCATTACAGAATGCAATATTCTTTACAAAAAGACAAGGCCCAAAAAAAAAAAGAAAAAAAATTTCTAGCTGGAAAATAAAGAAAAAAAGAAAAAGGAAGAGTACCTATGAGAAAGCTGGAAGTTGCCCATTTTGTATGGGGTGAGTAAAGGGATGATAGACTGAGGCTGCTGTTGCTCCTGTTCTCCATTCTCAGCCTTATTTGCCATTTCTGGTAGTTACTGAAAAAGAATTTGATTGATGATCAAAAAAGGTTTCTCTTTCTGATGTCTTGAGTAGCTTGAAGTTGCACAGGTGAGAAAATGAAATGCCTCATCAATGGATATTTATAGTGTTCAAATAGAATTCACAGAGACTCAGAATCTTCTTGGCAGCAAGCTTGCGACAACCAACCTGGGTAGGGTCCAAAGATCCTTTTTTTTTTTTGGGTTTAATGTTTGAACCATAATGGTCCCAAAATCTTTTGGTCTAATTTTTAGGCCGGTTTGGTTCTCACATGGTGATCTTTGACATAATCTATTTTTTCAAACCGTAGTTTGACGTAGTCACATCTTATGAAAAATTACAACACAATGTATATATGTCAAATCTTATTTCGATTCAGACTAACTATGTGGCAAATTCAATAGTTAGTTTTGATTAATTGAACACCATCAATTGGACAAATAAAGGCCTCACAACATCAAATAAAATTTGAAGTTTATCGTGTCAAAAAATTGTAGCACATTTTATGATATGATATATATGAGATAAAAAAATGATTGAAAATTGTGTGTATGACACAAGCAAAATAAATTTTGAAATTTTTTTTGAAAATCTTGTAAACAAAACACACCTATTAATTTATTGGGCATTAGAAACTTCTGTTCACTTGAGAAACGTGATATGTTATTGTAAATTATTCAGATTTGCTAAATGATATATCCGTACTCATATTTAATAACAGAAAGATCTTTTTCTTTTTTGAGCATTGACATCTCATTTGTGCTTTTCGAATTCCTTTTTCAAAATTGCAGCGCTTAGAGAAAACAGTGCACCAAAAACCAAACCAAGGGAAAAAAACAAGAGAAAAAAAAAAAGAAGTAATAAAATGACATGACGTCATCAGTGATTCCAAAAGTCTTAAAAGTGGTCCATTCTACTCGTATTCAGCTACACGCCCATCCCGCAAATTTGGAGTCAAACAAGCCTACTAAAGAGCGTAACATCTTACATCATCGAAAGACTGGCCATGTGTGAAGTTGGGCCGCCGCAGCAGCTTCCGTATTGGATTTGGGGCGGTTGTGATTGCTGAGGCTAACAGCGCGTTTGGATTGTATTTTTCAGAGGATTTTTTGAGAAATATTACTGTAATGCTTTTTCAAGATGTGATGTATATAAAATAAAAAATAATCGAAAAATATGTAGAAGAAAATATTCATAATAGAGTTGCTTAGATTGTAAATATTTTACTTTTTTTAACCACATATATCATACAACAAAATTTCTCCAAGAGAAAAAGAAAAAAAATTAAATTGCTTACCATACAAATTTACCTTATATTTTTTTATTAGCCACATATATGATTCAACCAAGTTTCTCCTAGAGAAAAGAAAAAAGAAAAATGCTCATCATACAAATTCACCTTTTATTATCTCTTTTACTTATAATTTGATTAGTTTTGAAACTTTATTTGTTTATCTTTCATCTCTTTGGCAAAAAAAAAAAAACCTTACATCACTTTTGTCCAACCTATCGTCTCAAAAGTTGTCTTTGGTTTATATGCATATTTGAGAAAGCCTTTGGTTTAGCAAAGATGGACAAAAAATCAAAAAGGGAATGATGCTTTTACGAAATGTGACGGCAGAACCAAACCCATGGTCAGAACCTAAACAGCGATGGCTCACACAGAAGCAAATTGTATCACACCCTTTGATAGGACGGTGTCCGGCAGCAAAAGAGGAAAATCATTTAACTCACAATCAATCAAATTTTGACTTACCTTTCTCTTTCATAGTTCCTTATTATCACAATGGACATCGTCACACAGGCAGTCCAGGTTCATGCCATCCCTCAGGTCAAAACGACTTTTTGTAGGCTTTTGGTCAAAATCCACTCATTCGTAGGTGCCAGTTGCAGTAAATAATTGGTGGAACAAATAGTTTTACACATATTAAACATATGGTACTTTATAACTGTAACCTAACTAGAAGCAACCACAGCCTTGTCCCTTCAAAATATTTTTTGAAAGAAGACCCAATTATTTATAATAATACATAAGATCATTGAAGTAAACCCTTATTTCTTGTCAGCTGTAATACTTTTGTTTGAATAGGAGTTTATTTGGATGGTTTATTTGAGATAATTATTGTAGCACTTTTTGTGTTGTGATGTACGTGTGATAAAAAGGTGATTGAAATTTGTGAAACAAATTATTATTTTTTTTTTCAAATCATCTCAATCCAAACACAAATAGTGATTCTAGATCCTGTTTTATTTGGATAAAAAGGAAGCAAAAAACATTGTGAATATAAAGTTGTTTCAATAACCACATAGTTGTTCCACGTTCCTAACCATCAAGTAGTTTTAGTAGTAATATATAATCCTATATATAGTGTAGTTCTATTTCAGCATAAATAAACATATAATTGGTACATAGCATGATGCTGAAACATGCAGTATATCATGTCACCATGCTTTTACTACAGGGATTTTGCCTGTGTTGGATAAGGGCAAGACGGTTTCTTTTCTACAATATCTTATTGTTGCTCTATTAATTCAGCCTTAATAATTATTAGCTCATCTTGCATGCTTGTGTCTTCAAGGCAAGGCCTCCTTTTGTTTTAGCTGGTGATCGAGATAATTTGCTGTAGCAATGGAGGACTGAGCAACTAATTTGAGCACCATCTTTGCTGTTGAAGAATTGGTCCTTGTTACTTGATTGCTAGCATGATACAGCAGAGGCGTCAACGTGGGCAACAACATTTTATGCAAGATCCTGATGCTTGATTGGATCTCAATGTCTGTAGACTTAGACTTACGCTGTAATTTTGGATCTCAATATCTGTCAAATAAAATTGAAAGCCAAATAGGGATTCATGAAGCTGAACCTATGGCAATAAATCAATGTAAGGATATACTCACAAATAAAACTGCAAAGTAGAACAGACTTTTTGTATCAAACTAAGAAAAACAACGTTTTACTTTGGATGTCAAAGATCTTTGTCTTGTCTCTCAGATTAGGAGTTTTTGTTTTTGTAAACTCAAACAATGCATTCATAGATGTTTGGATACTGTATGAGTTCGGAGGTGCTAGAAAAAAAACACTAATGGCACTCAAGCTTTGTCGAATTATGAAGATGTAGTACCTTAGCAACTATTTCCATTCCCACCTAAGAATAATTTCTCTCCTATAAATTGTTTCCTTCATGGTTTGAGTTACATCAAACTCAGCAAACATTACAGGAACTTTGCGACACACTTCTATATTAATTCACAGTGTTTGGATTGTAAATTATTTGAGATATTTTTACTGTAACATTTTTTTTGATACGATGTATGTGAGATAAAAAGATAATTGAAAAATGCCTTCTTCTTTCCCCCTCTTGAGCAAACTAAAACTAAAAGTCTAAACTAAAGACCAAATAGTCTGTGTAAAGTAAAAATAAAAGTATAAGCACGACATTCAGTTCCTAACATAGTATCTAAATAAAAATAATACATAAATGGTTTGTAACTTCCCAATGGAATGCAGAAAACCTCCCATTGAAAAGTTGACAAACAAAAGCAAAACTTTTAACATAATAAACAAAGTAAAATACCAACAGAGAGCACATCAAGTTTTATGACAAACCTTACGAAAGGAGAGCCAACTTGAAGGAGCAAAACACACAGAGGCTATAAATAAGATGCCAATCTTGTCCTCAAAAAAAAATTAAAGAGAGAAATATCAGACATACAGAGGATAAGGAGACCAAAAAATGAAAAAAAAAAAAAAAAAGGAGCAAAGTCTATAGAATATGTAAAAGCTTAAGTCCATGATTTGCAGCATGCAATTGAAGTAAAAGAAGAAGTAAAAGGAAAAGAAGCACACCAGAGAAACAAATGGCAAGAACAACAGAGTAAAAGGTCAATTTTTTGTACGTTTCTCTTTTAAGCCCAAAAGAAACTAAGCAAGAAAACTAACATTATTCCATCTTGATCTAGTGAGATGATTAATGGTCAATTCAGGGCTACTATTAATTTCTGCTGGTCATTATGCGAACACACCAAAAAAAAGTGAGAAACATCGATACGTATTAGAGAGAGAGAGAGAGAGAGAGAGAGGGAGCCAAAACTCAAAATGGAATAATATGCAAAAAATACAAACTAAGCTAGAGGAAAACTTAAGTTGATGATTTTCACTAATAAAAAGAAAATATAGGGAAAAAAGAAAGAGCTATACCAGAGTGAAAAAAGGGTATGAGCTAATCCTATCTATCAATTTATCCATCACCAAACCTAAGATACAGAAAGACAACAATGTTAGTGTGATTAATTATGAAAAGAAACAACTAAGAAATAAGGGTTGAAAGTAATAGCGGTGAGAGAGAGAAATAACGTGAGGTAGGTTTTCTGTGCATCGTGTTGTGGCTTTGAGAGGAGAGTTATTTTTTTTTAGGACTAAATTTGACAAACCGAAGAAAACGAGGAGGAAAGAATACAACTTAAATAAAGGAAGTTGCCACTTGTCAAAAGAAGAGACAGCCACTTTTCAAGAAAAGAAGCTGCTACCGTGAAACCAATATCTTCTTATTTTACTTGAGGGATGAGGGATTGTTAACCAGCGCATCTTAATCCCTAATAATGTGATCCTACCCATAATCCATATTCTATAAATTTCACTTGCTAATTGGGTTTTAGTTTCTAGTTTCTAAAGAACTAACTAAGCATTAAGTAACAGCACAAACAAGAATGCAAAGTCACGAAAAGAAAGGACTGCAACATATTGTTTTACTGCTGAATCAGCTAGCTGCTACAATGAAATAAGAGGTCTACAATGTGATATTTCTGAACTTCCTTCCGCAGAAAGTTAAAATACATGATTTGTCATGCCCTTGGTCCACACGTGTCAGTCACATGACATTCACTTCATTCTCAAGTCCGGCTCAAAAATACAAAACAACATTAAACTAGAATAAAATTAAGAAAATGCTGAATAGAATAACTAAATATAGTGCGGTACAAATCTCAAATGGATGGTAGTCTACGAGTATCCAATAAATTTGTACATTTATTTTCCAGACGAAACAAAGTGAAAAATATTAAATAAAATTAATAGCCAAAAGCAGCTAGACTCTAATTTCTATCCACTTAGAGCTAATAAAAATCATCCTTAGGGTTTTCAACGTAAACCAATTCATACTCTTTAGAATTTACAAAAATGGAAAAAATAGGTTGAGCAATAGGTAGCGTTTACTCTTCTGTTGGACCATGCAACCATAGCTTACATATACATGCATATATATCAAATTATTTGCACACAATTCACATGCATAATTATTGAAAATATATTATTCGTAAAACAGTCAATAATAATGAGTGACACAGCAACTTGTAAACATCCTATACATAACCGTATATGAAAGCCATATAGTTATAAATCATTTCATATCAACTCATAACAAGTACATGCAATGACTGACTTATGAGTACTCAACTTAGAAATTAAACTCTTTTTAGGTGAGCGACCGATAGGTTTCATGACTACAGATTGGTCTTATTATATACATAGGTCAATCGGCTGGACTTTATACCGAACTACTATGACAGTTAATCGGCCAGGTGAGTGTTTTCTATTCTAATTTGTTTAAATAGTTTTAGTTATTTTTTAGGATGATTATTGTGAAAGCTGCTTAAGATTCCAATTCCAACAAGATCTAATCATTGCTTTGGCCAATGGGACTCACATTGTTGGATATTTTAATAAAAGAATGTTTATTTTGAAATCAAATATAATAAATTACAAATTCTTCAATGAATTTTTGGCTACAAATTCATTCATTCAAAAGTGTAACTTATGTTTTTAAAGTGAGATTTATGGTTTGTGTAGACACAAAATTTTGTTGATAGATCATTTCATTTATTTATATTCATTTTTATTTATTTCCATTGTTATTTTTATTTTTATTTTTCTAAGAAAAATCATTCTATCTCATTTGACTTTATTTGATTGGTTTTGTAGGAAAAGCAAAAAGGGAAAGGAAGAAAAGAAAAAAAAAAAAAAGAAAGAGAAAAAACATTTTTCTAAAAAAAAAATATTTTTTCTGCTCCGCACGCACGTTATACCTTCTTCTCCCTCGCATTTTCGTACCAGAAACAAGGCAACAGTACAGAAAATTGCAGCTGGAATTTTGATTCGATTTTTCTTCCTTTTCTTTTTCCCCAAGATTACTAGTACAAAGGCCACTTCACCAACCAAATTCTTATCAAGAAAACTTCTTGAAAAAGCCAGCGAATCTCCAAAAAATAAGCATCAAAAGAGGGTTTTCATCTCAAACCTTGATGGGAGGGTTTTGGGGGGTTCCATCTCATTTAAATAGAAAAGACATGCAACCTTAAGAGGGGGGGTGAGGAAAAATAGCAGGAAAAGAAAGAGAAAAGAAAGAAAGGAAAATAGAGAAGGAAAAAGAGATTTCTGCAAAAAAAAATTTACAGAAAATAGTTGACCTTTGGGCCTCCTTTCGACCAAGATTTCTCTTTCAATATAGCTTTATTTGAGAATATTTTAATTTCTCCACAATCTAGGGAGTGAGGAGATTAAGTTTCATTTAGAAATGTTTTGCAAACAACGACTGGAAAGCCCTCGAATCTGACCCTAAAGTTGCTAGTTCGGCTTCACTGGCGCATGTCCGAAACTTCAGCAAATCTGCCACATCTGCTCCTTTCACGTGTTTTCTCGTTCTGATTTGACCCAAAAAGCTTCATCGGGTATTTCCCAACTTCTCCTTGTTTGATTCGACTTTCATGGAAGAGATTTAAAGGTGTTCATGAGAGTTTGTGTTCAAAAAACTTTGATCCATATTTTTCTATGATTATGTAGTTTTTAGCCCTTGTTGGATATTTGTTTGGGTTCAAAATGACATGAACTTCGTGTATATGTAAAGATCCGCGCTTAAAGGCTTGAAAAATGGGTTCTGGCGAGTTCCGGCCACTTTGGCCGGAATTTTTCCAGTTTCTGATGGTTGACTCACCGGAAAATTCAAACTCGCTAGAAGCTCTTCATTCCTTTTCTTTCCATTTTACTCCGATTTTTCCTTATTTTGTTTTATATGGTTTGATCTATCTTGGGCCAAAAAGGGCTAATAACATTTTTTTCTGGGTCGAAAATTTGGGTCGAGACTTGGGTTTTTGTTGGGGTTTACACCTGGGCCTCGGAATTCAAGCCCAACCCTTGTCATCAGACCTATTTTAATAAAATTAGTGAGCTATTTTATTATTCTTTCAGTTTTTTTCTTTGGGCCGAAGAGGATTCCCAAGAAATAAGAAAATGGCCCAAAGGCCTTAGAAACCAGAAAAGAAATTTGCAATCTGGTCCTTTTTTTTGCATAATTTCACTGTGACGCTAAAAACTTTGGATTTCTTTCAATTAGTTTTCTAATTTAATTACATTTTGGTCCCTGAACTGTATCTTTTGTTCAATTTCATCTCCTAATGTTTTAGAAATTATAATTTGACTCCAAAAACTTTTCAATTTTTGTAATTGAGTCTCTGACAGCTTTGATTTCTTAAGTACAATTGTTTATCTCATTTAATTATTAATCATGTTTCATTTAGATGCACTTAATTGATGATTTTTTTAGGATTTTATGTTTATTCATATTTCTTTGAAATAATGGAGTAAATTTTGCAACATGTTTACATTTTCTTTTAAATTGTTAAATAAATTGGTGCATTGACTATTGTGTTGGTTTTGAAGTATAAATAGGGCAAATCCTACCTCATTTAACCACAATTTCAAGGGAGGCACATTCTGTTATTATTTTAAATTCTTTTATGTGTTCCTATGTATTTTTTATGTGTGATTGCATATTTTGAATGCTTTTTCTTTCATTTACTCATTTTTATTCATTTTAAGTGTTTATTTATTTTATTTAATTTTTGATGATTATTTGGGAGGCATTTAAATGCCAAATTGTAATAGATAAGTACCTAAGAAATGTAATTAGTTAGATAAATATAATAGATATGTTTATTATTTCCAAAAATTTTCTTTCTAAATTGTAGTTAGGGTCCCCAATGTAATAGTTAGTTTTTATTTGCTTGTATGCTTGTGTGTTTATGTGTTTATTCGCTTTTTTTAGCATTTTACATCTAGATATTATGTCTATGTGTTATGTACTCTATGTGATTTATGTGTTTATTTACTTTAATTATGCTTTATATGATTTATTTATTTATAATAAATGCATGACGTCATCACACTAGTCCATGTTAGTTGCGGCATTTCTGCCCGATTTCTTACTAGTCTAACGCTAGTGAGAACTTGTAGAAATGAGTTAGTCTAATGATAGACCCTTTAGATCGTTTTCGCTCTAGATTCATCTATTGTGTGACATTTATTATATCTCATGCATTTTTTTCTACTTTTAGGTTATTTTCATTCGCATGATATTTTCCCTACTATTATTCCCTTACCCTCTATATATTTGAATCATATCATTTAGAATTACATCTCATCTTAGGAAATTAGAAATAAACTAATTCATTTGCTTGACCAGATTACAAGAGTTGCCCTCCAAATATGGGAAATGAATGAGTATGACTTCATAACCTTAACACGCTTCATCACCTCTATAAGAAAAAAAATTGAGTCACGAATTTTAGTTTCTCATACCCGTCATGTTACACTCCCCTCTTCTAGGTCACGTATATTTACTTATGATCACCTTTTTGAGTCTCATCTTTTACATTTTTTGTGATCTCTTTTAAGAATCATTTTTGGGTATCACAATTAATATGATTTACATCAATTAAATTTTGAAGAGACATTTCAGCACTCCTGATATCCTTTAAGTCTAGATTTACATTCATATAGAAACATCCAAATGTGATAAATTTTATAGGTTAGATTAGAAATTTTTTGACTAAATCTTACAACTAACTTTGGTTAGGTTGAAAGTGTGCCTTAGATTTGAGTCTATTAAATCTTTGTCTTCCCTTTTTTCAACCGTGACTCCCGAACTCTTTTCTCTTATGTTCAAAGATCTGGAGTCGTCTAAAAGGGGTTTTATTTATTTTTTATTTAAAAAAATATATTTTTTGGGTGATTTGGTACATCTAAATTCAATACCAAATGACGACTCCTATTTTTCTTAAAAACCCCTTTTTAGATTAAATTTTGGGCCCAAACCGTTGCATTTTCTATGTCCCATTTTAGGCCTTTTTTTTCTTTCTTTATTTTCTAAAAATCAAAAACTCATTTTTTTAAAACACCATTTTCTAACGCCATTTCTCTTTTATATTTATTTATTTTTCAAAAAATGGGGCACGACAGTTTGAATTGTGTAACCTATATAATGATTAGATTTATGAATTCATTTAGTGAATTTTTACCATTATACAATAAATTTAGACCTTTTCAATTTGTAGCTGAACTATAACGTGCTAATTCCTCTTAATGTTAGCATTTTAATACTCATAATTTCTCAACCTATAAATAGAAGTTTCTATCAACCAACTCTTGCATATACTTTGCTATCTCTCGGCTATCTTTTATTTTTCTTTCTTTCACTGCTATTGAAGCTTATAGGGAAAAGAACGGTGTTTTGTGAGATTTCTGTCTTATTTCAATAGTATAGATTGGAGTAGATTACAGTGAGAAAAAGGTTGGACTGTTATCCTGGAGACAACGTTCTGAGACCTACTATACCGGAAAATACTCCATAGGGGCACGAATCATTTTAAAGAGAATGACCTAATCCGCGCCTTAACCTACGCCAAACTAACTTTATGGTACAAATTATTTGCATTTTTTAATGGGAAAGAATGCACTTTTCATCCTCAAAGTTTGGATGGTTGACCAATTTCATCCTCAAAGTTTCACCCTAAACACATTTCATCCTCAAAGTTTCGTAATTTTGGCCAATTAAGGACAATTGACGGGAAATGGAGGACAAATTAAATATTGGGACCGAACTTTGCAAGTGCGAAGCATGATCCGTCAGATCCAACTTAATACCCAACATAACTAGGTCAAACCGAATGGAGCTACTTTTTCTAACGGACGAAAATTTGAAAAATAGTAAAAGGAAAAAAACTCCAGTCTTCTCCTTCTTTCTTCTCCATTCTTCAGACCTAAAAGTTTTTTTGGCCAATCGTTTCATCCACTTTTCGAGCATCTGCTGGCAAGAAGGAGGGCATAGACGGCATTCGTGGAGCATTTTAGGTGAAGAAAAAAATGGCATTGCGGAAAAAAGAGCTCCACATTTGTCCACCCCCAAATTACGGTATTTATACCCAAAATCAACAACTACATTGCATAAAGATATGTGTTTTTTTGGAGAAAGAAACCTGATATGTGGTCCCTTGTGTTTGTACTTTTTCATCACTATAATTTATGGCTATTTTTTTTTTCAGATCTGGCCATTTGCATGAGGTATAAATAAATTAAAAAATTTGTCTTGGTCTGATTATTATAGTGTGAATGTGGTCATTTATGTCTGATGATAGTTGCTGCTTGACTATAATTTTGTGGTGAGAGTGATTAATAAACAATAATGCTTGATTTATTTTGCCGGCCATGTGTATGGAAAAAGTGTTAAAGTGGTCCTTGTTAGGTAGTTTTTGTGTGGGTTAACAGTTTGTTGTGCTGAAATGATGAAGCTTTTTTTTCCCTGAAGAGTCTTGTTTTCTTTAGCCAGAAACGGGTAGCATAGTTATTACATTAAGATGTCACCATGGAGGACTCATTTCATATACTCCTGATCCCTATTACGAAGGTGGAGATTTGTGTGTTTTTTACTATGTTGAGAGTATAGATCTAAGTGTTTTCGAAATGGATAAATTAACTGAAAATGCTGGTGTATATGGTCATAAGGTGTACTATGGTTGGAAAAATAACATGTTTAGGCGGATAGACAGCAGTAGGGAGTTGAATGGTTATATTAAGGGGGAGGTTGGACCAATTAAGGAAGTTAACTTATACTTTGAAGTATCCTTTCATGAAATTCTAGTGCAACAACTTGGTTATGTTCCGTATGAGGTAGATAAGACAGAAAATAAATCCCAAAATGGTGATGGTAACAATAATATTAGAGATGAAGGTCAAGGAAGGTGTGCTGCTAATAATTGTGATAATGATTCCAATGCAAGTGATGAGACTTATTTTTCAGCTGTTGATTCAAAATATGAAATAGGTGATGATGCTGATGATGGTATATTTCATGATAATGTTGACAAAAATGCTGAATGGTTGGGGGTAAACAATCACAGGAAAGAAAATGTGGTTCCTGATCCTTTGAATGAAACAGAGCAGGTTCCTGATTCTGATGAAACAGAGCAGGTTCCTGATTCTGAATCTGATTTTGAAAGCATCCATGAGTCTGATGATGAAGAGTCTAAATTGTGGTCTCGTACTTTTGATCCTAAACATATTGACAATCCAAAATTAGAGCTGTACATGTCCTTTACAAGTCTGAAACTTTTCAAGACTGTTGTACATAATTATAGTGTGAAACAAAGCAGGCCTTATAAGTTTGTGAAACAAGATACAATGAGGGTAAGGGTTAGATGCAGAAATAGTGAATATAATTGGGTTATATATGCTAGAAAGTTAAGTGGGGATGGAACTATTCAAATAAGAACATTTGAAGATAATCACACATATGATTTTACATATGATAACCCTCTTGTGCATTCTAGATGGATAGCTAGAAAATACTATGAAGAATTTAGGTGTAATTCTAAATTAGATTTGGAGCATTTTAGGGAGACAGTAGTGAAAGAAAATAGGTGCTCCTTCACAAAAAATCAAACATATAAGACCAGGAGAAAAGCAATGAAAATTGTTCAGGGCAGTGAAAAAGACCAGTACAGCAAATTAGAAGTTTATTTATATACATGAAATTCTAAGATCTAACCTTGGTAGCACTGTTAGAATGAAAACAGACTCAAAAACAGGGAAAGGCAGATTTGAGAGGCTGTACATCTATTTTGCTAGAGTGAAGCATGGTTTCCTAACTGGATGTAGGCAATTTATTGGAATAGATGGCACTTTTTTGAAAGGATCAGTAGGAGGAGTTTTGCTAGCAGCTGTTGGAGTTGATGCCAATAATGGCATTTTTTCAATTGCATATGCTGCAGTAGAGGGTGAAACTAAGGACTCATGGTGCTGGTTCTTCAAACTATTAAAAAGAATTATGAGTGGACAATAATGAGTGACAAACAAAAATGTCTAATTAAAGCATGTGATATGATTTTTTCAAATGCAGCCCACAGATTTTGTGTGAAACACTTGCATAATAATTTTTCATCTGCTGGTTTCAAAGGAGAAGGTTTGAGGGGAGCATTATGGACTGTTGCCAAAGCAACAACACCAGCCCAATTCATTAGCAGAATGAAAGAAATGACTGAAATTGATATAGAGGCAGCCAAGTGGTTTGATGACAAACCACCAAGTCAATGGAGCAGAGCTTACTTTAGCACTCATCCTAAATATGCTATGTTATTGAATAATATCTGTGAGTGCTTCAACAGCAAAATTCTTGATACTAGAGAAGCCAATAATTGAAATGTTTGAAACAATATGGCTGTACATGATGCAAAGAATGCAAAAAAATAGGGATCTGGCCAAAGAGAAGTGGCAGACTTATTTTTATTGCCCCAGAATTCTTCACATTATGCAAAAAAATATAGATAGAACACCTGACTGTTTTCCATTCAAGTCAAATGATGATCTTTATGAAGTCAACTGCCCATATGGTGACCAATATGCAGTGAACATCAAGGAGCAAACATGCTCTTGCAGAAAATGAGAACTAACAGGTATTCCCTGTCCCCATGCCATTGCTGCATTGTGGATAGCTAAAAAGGATCCTCTACTATATGTTTTAAAAGTGTATACAGTGGAGACATATATGAAGTGCTATGAAGGATCAGTGTCTCCCATGAATGGAGAAAGTGAATGGGGGCTTACTGATGTTGGTGAAGGTCCTTTGCCACCCTTATATGGGAGAGCACCTGAAAGGCCTAAGAAGCTGAGAAGGAGAAGTGCAGAGGAGGTTCAACAAGTCAAGGAAAAAACTAAAAAGAAGGTGATAAGAGTGGGACAGATTAACAAGTGTAGATACTGTTATCAAAGGGGACATAATATGAGGTCCTGCAAGCTTCTCAAAGATGCTCAAGATCCTGCAGTTGTAGAAACTGATATTAGTTCAAGCCAAGTTGCTGCTTCTACCAACAATCCAGCAAGCCAAGATAGAAAAAAAGCTATAAGTTGTCTTGATGACTTGTTACATCTATCTTTGTTATTTGGTATATAAATGACATGTTTTCCTTTTAAACTGTAGGGAACAAGAAAAATCAAGAAGCCTGCTGCTGAGTCTTCAAATAAAAGGGTAAAAAAACCTGCTACATCTTTTGATTTTTGTCTTTATGCAATTTGACTTTTGCTACCTCATTGTTTTGTGCAGAAGAGACAGCAATGTACAAGAAGAGTTGCAGCTGCAGTTTGTAATGATAATTCAAACACTAAACATCAACAGGATGCTGAGCCACTGGTTGAGATTAACATAACATCCTCTGTCCCAAATCAAGTGGACCAAGATATGTACGAAGTGTTTGGACTGTCAAGGTCTTAAGTCAAATATAGCACCAAACAAGCCAGAACACAAACTAAAGAACAAGTAGAGATGCCCTTCAGGATTAGAGATGTTCATATGCATGTTGCTGCTGCTGCCAAGACAGATTTAAGTGTTCCTAGTTCATCTAAATCGAAGGGAAAGGAGAAACTATTATGATAGGAGAAACAACATGCTGAATAGTTGCTGCTTTTGTTCAAGCCAAGTTGCTGATTTTGTAATTAACAGGACTTTTGCTGTTTCAACTTTTGCCTTGCCTAGTAATTATGGAAGTGCAGGCTGTAATGTGATAGCTTGCTTTATTTCGTTTATAGACCCGTGTTCAATAATAGTCATGTAGTTTGCTTTATTTCATTTGGAATGCACTTTAATTGTATTGAAGTTATGATATATATATATGGCAGCTGTTTTCATGTTCATCTGTTTGTATTATTTGCATTTGTTTTCCAGTTTGGTTTATCAGTACATGTGGGACAATCTTGGGTTTATCGGCTTGGTTTAATTGCATTTGTTTTCTAGTTTGGTTTATTTGCATCTGTTTGTATTATCAGTACATGTGATTTATTAGTTCATGGCCATTTTATATATATGATAGGAATAACACTTTGACAAGGACCATTTTCTTATACTCAATGCATAGTTTTACAAACAAAATAAATTGCAGAGTTCATAAATTGCATTATTGCCAAATACATTTCCCTTCCTAAATCCCACCTTTTACATAAATTGTAGAGTTCATTTGGAACCTTTGTACAAACAAAATAAGTCCCTTTCTATTCCCTGCAATTGGATATTACTTCATAGGGAAAAATGCAACTCTCATTCCAACAACAAACAATGCTAGTTTCAAAATGTTCTCCTGCAATTTTAGCAAAATCACTCCAGTGTTAGCAGCAACTTGCCTCCCTTTACTTTTCCCTCGTCTTTACTGCTCCAACTTAGTACTACCAAAATCACCAAAAGCACAATTATCGTAATAAAAAATTTCTCTCTCTTACGCATTCTTTCAACTTGTTCTTCCATTTTGTTAATCTTTTTCAGCAAACCAGGAATGAGAACTCTCCCTCTTAGACAAATTAGCTCATCAACCCATTCAAAGTACCTGCATTTCTCAGGTCTCTATCATAACAATAATGACATTTTTCAGAAATTAGTTAGCTAAATTAACACATTGAATGACCAATATTTTTAGACAAATATTTCTTACCGGCCACAGAGAGCAACCAAGGAATCTTCTTCCCAGATTCTCGCCGCGCCAATAGGTGCTCATTTTTGTTCTCAACCCACAGTTGCAGAATGGAGTTGATGAACCACTGGAGACTTCAGAACTTCTGCTCCTCATTAGGGAAAAATGAGACTTCAGAACCACTGCTAGATGCTCTGAGGATGAAATGTTTAAAGCTCCAGAGATTGGCAAAAAAATTTTGGGGTTGCAGAAAGACAGAGGGAAGAAGGAGAAGAGTGGAGATTTCGTCCGTTGCAATTGTTCCGTTAAAAATGGCTCCATTCGATTTTACCCATTTTTTGTTGGATAAAACCATTGGTTCTAACGATCAATTTGCCATTTCCCGTCAATTGTCCTTAATTGGCCAAAATTACGGAACTTTGAGGATGAAATGTGTTTGGGGTGAAATTTTGAGGATGAAATTAGTCAACCACCCAAACTTTGAGGATGAAACGTGCATTTTTTCCCTTTTTAATGCAATATTGAGATATGAGATTTTTGTTAATTTCTTTGTTAAATTTTATTAAGAAAATTATTGTTATTTATATGATTATTTTGGTCCAGAACCAACACATATAAACAGAGAAAGAGAGACATAGAAATTCATAATATGATTGACAAATAGTAGTATCAAGTTACAATTGTATCAAATGCTTAAATTAGCAGTCCTACAATACAAATTTTACCTAAAAAGACCTTAATATGGTTTTAGTGATCCTGCAATGCAATGTTGTTGTCTTTTCATACTTTTGCAGATTCATGCAATGGTTTCAAAAAATGAATAGTTAGTGTAGCCAATAACAGGATCGCATGAATAAAAAGTATCTCTGTCATGCTTGTTGAGGGAAGCATTTAACTAGAATCTTTTAGGTAAATCTGGATTGGCCAGGAACAAATATCCATGAGCAACAAGATCAGCATTACCTTTTGTTAGGGAGAAAATCCTCGAGAAAGCCCACCAAAAAATCCAATATGTAAATTAAGAACTTTACTCTTATCCAAAAGTTTAAGTTGTTAGGTTTTGGATATTTATTTATATATTAACTACTTTTTTTCCATCTTTCGAACCAATATGGGTCACTATTTTTTAGTGAAAAAAATCATTTTTTCTCCCAATCATTGACCCACTCTTTTTCAATATACAAATTAGATTCCAGACTCCTACCAACCTTTGATTTCTTAGTCTAATACCAACCGTACCCCTTACTAAACCTATGGCGTATCTAGTCTAACACTATCCAAACTCCTTGATACTTCAGTCCATCATCACTCTTTGGTCTAACACCAATGGCATCGATTCCGAACCCCTGCCAACCTTTGACTCTTTGGTCTAATACCCACCTGACCCCTGCCAAACCTATAGCCCATCTAGTCTAATACCAACTAAATTCTTTGACACTTCAATCCATCACCAAGAAGAGAATTTTCACTAGCCCAACTTCCAAATTCGAATATCACTTGTTAGGGAGAAAAACCTCAAAATAGCCCATTAAAGAACCCAATATGTTAGTCAGAAACTCAACTTTGATCCAAAAGTCTAAGTTGTTAGGTTTTGGGCCTTTATTTACATATTAACGATTCTTTCTCCATCTCTTGAACCAATGTGGGTCACAATTTTTCCTGATGACCCTAACACCTGTGGCCACTGCTTCGCTGCCATCTTCCCTACCATAGCCACCTGCGACAATGAAATTACCTTTGAATGCCTTCCTCATTGGCAGAAGAGTATCTGCACATTCAAATTTTTCCGCCAGAGTTTTCATGTTGGCTCCACCATGTGACAGTACAGAATTCCATATTTATTCAGGGCTTTAGCCATGTAGAGACCTAGTGCTGCCGAATTTGAGTCTCCTGATTCCATGTAATCTGCAAACGGGGAGAGCGTAATGCCAACTCTATCAACTCCTATCGCATTGGAGACAGCTTCAACGATTTCCAGAGCAAATCTGCAACGGTCCTCCAATGAGCTTCCGTATTCATCTGTTCTGTCATTGATTTGGTCTTTCAGAAACTGTTCTACTATATAATATAACCATGAGCTCCATGGATCTCTACCCCATCAAAATCTGCAAATATGAACGGATTGCATCAGCATTCACTTACGTTCTGCTCGTTCTCCCTCCTACATCGCGTCTCTCCCATGTTTAACTGTAGTCGATCTATTAAGATATGACCCGAATTTCCTTGGCCGAGAAGTTGACTTCAAAATTTCCTTGGCACAACTTCAACATAGACTACTAGTCAATGATCTTGGAAATGAAAAATATTTTATAACAAATCAGCAGTTTGAGATGGAAGTTTCAAATAAGTACTATTTCAAATGCATTGCTTATGTAATATGCTGAAGATTTAATGATTGTTCAATTTACAATTTTGTCATTTTCTTTTTATTTGACTCTTCTAGCTCCCCTTCAATAATATTGCTATTCATAGTAAACAAACGATAAGGAGACCAAAGTTCTTTAACCTGAGCTCAGTCTTTCTCTGCAAAAAGGATAAATGAAAAGGTTCTCAGTTCAGTTCGCTTTTTGTATAGCAATACCAGCTTCAATAGCATTGGATAACCTGAATTCATTGACAATCTCAGGAATTTCTTCTGTTCTTAGGCGTCGTGGAGGTGGATACTTATAATCATCTACACCGTTCTTTTGAACTTTGAAAGTTAATTGCTTGTCTGTTGATGAGATTGGAGATTGTCCATTGGGCTGATAACCTGGAATAGAAAAAAAAAAGCATGAAACAGAAAAACCAATCTTCGCCTCCCAAGCTGCACAAGAAAGAACTGAAAAATCTCAATTTTATACAACACTGCACAATAGTGGAAAAAGAATTATGAATTGCCTCCAAGACACCTCAGAGTTCGATACATGCTTGATTCCAATCAATATTTGAAGGTGCAATGCACCATCCAGAGAGGTCTTGTCATGTGAGTCTTCTTTAAGATTTGTAGTCCATTTATGTGTTGGGCATTGGTCCAAGAAGAACAAGGCATATAGAGGAAAAAAGGTTATGAAAATTGTAACAAGATAAGAACTCACTGTCATTTGAAATCCGTCCTGCATGCCAAATCTGGCAAAAGAAGACACCACCTTTGGCATGTACCGCATCTACAATGGGTTTCCAGGCCTTAACTTGCTCCTTTGTCCAAATGCCTGGTGCAGCTGGATATCTTTTTGGTTATAAGGGAACACTGAGTTCAGAAATTGCGCAATAACCAAAAGAAGAATATCATTGAGCGATTAAGAGTTCAAATAAGAATGCTACTGTAATTACCCACGGCCTGTTTTAGAAACTACGCTGGCTTCTGCTATGAGCAGACCTCCTTTAGTAGCTCTCTGAGAGTAGTATAAAATAGCGTGTAGCTGCGGAATATTGTCGTAAGATCTCATCCTTGTCAGAGGTGCCAAAACAATTCTGAATGGATTTACATAACCAAAATTGGTGAAAACATTATCCTTCAAACATTTTCTACCTTAAATAATGTGTATTGGTCATATTTTAAGCATTTCTATTGACCAAGTTCCTGATGTGATGATTAGTTGTATTTTCATTTAATAGACATGAACAACTTGTTCTTATACTATTGTCTTCAGTAGTTTGTGCAACGGCTGTAAAGATGGCATCTGTAGCTCCGAGAACACTTTGTATAGCAAGGGCAGAGGCGCAGAGCATAAGGGGGACGGAGGAGGCTGGAAAATGGCCTACATGCATGGCTGCTCTATGCATAGCTGCAGGCGGACCATGCATTACACAATTCTCGTGATCGAAGTTTTATTGTAGTACTAAGTAATTTACACATATGTACCCAAGGCACTGAAAATTGGAAAACTCAAGTCTAATAAATCACTTTATTGAAACTAGTTACCATACGTTTAGGTAGTGGCAGAAGGCAACGTTAACTATCACAATGTCTCAATTTGCAAACTCAGAAGTTACCTTTCAGGATGCAACATGAACTTCCGATTTGTGTAATATTTGGAAGCCGTGTGTATATTTTGAGTTGAAAATAAAAAACCAAACAGACCCCAATCACGGGAAACAATCATCACCCAAGCTTTTCTTGAAGAAATTCTGTATATGTTTTTCAGTTGTATATCTGCAGTAGAATCTGTAACGAAAAAGCCGTATGCTTTACAATTCTGACCCAGCAATACAATCTATAAATATGTGGTTTCAAGAAATGGATAGTCAGTGTAGCCAACAACAGGATCAGGTATGTAGAAAGTGGCTCTGTATCAGAGGAGCATTTAACTCGAATCGTTTTGGCAAATCTGGATTGGCCAAGAACAGTCGTCCATAAGCAACAAGATCAGCATGATTTTCAGCAATTACTTTAATGCCATCTTCCCTATCATAACCACCAACAACCATGAAAGTACCTTTGAATGCCTTTCTCATGGGCGAAAGACTATCGGGAGTTTCAGATTTTTCCCCAACAGTTTTCATCCTTGGCTCGACCATGTGACAGTATGCAAGTCCATATTTATTCAAAGCTTCAGCCATGTAAAGACCAAGAGCATTTGGATTTGAATCTTCTGGTTGGGAGTAGCTTGCAAATGGGGAGAGCTTGATGCCAACTCTGTCAGCTCCTATTGCATTTGAAACAGCTTCAACAATTTCCAGAGCAAATCTGCAACGATTCTCCAGAGAGCCTCCATATTCATCTGTTCGGTCATTGACTTGGTCTTTCAAAAACTGTTCTATTAAATAGCCATTAGCTCCATGGATCTCAACACCATCAAATCCTGCAAAATTTAACAGACCATATTAGCCAATGAACCATAGCCTGCTTTCCCCCAAATTTTCTTTGCTTCATAATTCGTGGAATACATAAAGTTAGAGAGATATGATTGAGCATCCTTTTCAGGATATAGTTCTCATATTCTCCGTTGTAAAAGTAACGTCAGAATAAACATTATATTTCTACTATTTTAAAAAAGTCTACTTTTTATTCATAAAGTAACAAGGCAGCACAGTTTTATAGGTAACTGATTTAGAACCTGAGCCTCCAGGGCAAGCAATTCACGCAAGCTTACTTGATCATTGTGCTCTAAGCTAGAAGGCAAATTTTTTACATAAGTTGCAGCATCACAAGGTTTGTAGATATTTTGATCTTTTAGTGGAATAGTTATGTTGCTTCATTAGGCAATTCCTTCTTTTTTAACTCTATTAATTATGCACACAAAACGAAGTACACAACTCTGTTACCAGATTTACCATCCCCTTCAAAAAGCTACTTCCGAACATTACAGATTTAAATATATATTAATCATAACAAAAATCCTTACCAGCTTCAATAGCATTTATTGCAGCAAGCTTAAAGTCATTAGCAATCTGAGGAATTTCTTCAGTCCTCAACCGGCGTGGTGGTGCAAATTCTGCAACATCAACACCATTTGCTCGAAGTTGAGGAGTTAATGGCTTGTCAGTAGATGAGATTGGAGCCTGTCCATTGGGCTGATAACCTGTGAATGACAGTCAGATAAAGCAGATCTTAGAGGAAATAAGAGCTTTTATGACTCCATAACCAATAATATGGATCATTAATAGGTCGAGACACAGCATAACAAGAAATTATATATTCTGGATTGCCTACGAGTCCAATCATTATTTCATGAAAGCTTAGTCCCAACTGAAATTCGAAACTGTGATACATCATGTGCAGTGATCTGGTCTTGTCAAGTGAATATTAGATAACAATTCATTTCTGATCTTTGTATGAATTCCACTATACATTTGACATCCAACAAGGTAGAAAATTAAGGAAAGGTAATGACAGAAGGACTTACTGTAATTTGAAACCCTTCCAACATGCCAAATTTGGCAAAAGAAGACACCACCTTTGGCGTGAACAGCATCTACAATGGGTTTCCAGGCCTCAACTTGTTCCTTTGTCCATATACCAGGTGTATCTGGATACCTACAATTGGAAGAAACATAAATCTTGCATAGTGAGGCAAAACAACACACGTACTGCCAAATGTGTAGGCATTTGTGGAATCTGTGAATCAGTAAGATAGAAAGAAATACTAAAATCAATTACCCTTGAGCTGTGTCAGAAACTCCTGTAGCTTCTGCTATGAGAAGACCACCTTTGGTGGTTCTCTGAGAGTAATACAATATAGCATCTGGCTGTGGTACATTTCCATAGGATCTTTGCCTTGTCAGAGGTGCCAAAACAATTCTGCAGGAAATCAGAAAAAGAAATGGTGAACAAATTAGTTTCCAATTTCTTTCTTTCAGTTGAATTGAAGTATCAGGAGCACCGGATTCTAAATAATCCAATCCCAGCAACAAGACAAAGATAGATGTGATTATGACATTCATTTAGCTAATTAAAAACTTGAAATGCTTCGTGATATTAGTCTAATTCGTTGCAATACTAGATTCTTTTGCAACCAAAAAAAAAAGAAAAAGAAAAAATGGAGAAAATTGTTTTAAAGGAGATAGATATACAATGTTCACAATCTCATGAAAATCGGCTTGGCAACTGATAAAAATGTTGCTCTTGGTCCATTGAGCAAATATAGTATAGATCCGAATTTGCATCTCTACACTATCAACGGGCAAGAAAGATCATTTTTATGAACTTCAAGCCTCAACTTAGGGGACACCCAGAAACAGAATCCTAATCTTTGAACCCTGTTTCAAGGAATTAAAGGGGAACCATATTCTCCGCTTGAGATGCTCTGGCAAAACATTTTACATGAATCACATAAATGTTTCAACAAATCAAAGCTAATTGACCATCTGAAGTCTAATTGGCATCTAAAATCAGCACATATTGACCACATAATGGAAAGAACAAATAAAATGCAACTATCCATCTTCTTTAGTTCTTCCTCCATTTTTTTTTTTGGGTCTTGAATTGGTTATAGTTATACTTACAAAAAATAATAGACATAGTTGTAACTAGTTCAATGATGCATCAACCAGAATCCCATCTGGAATTTCCCCAAAACAAAAAAGAGAAAAAATCCAAAAAAAAAGGAAATACAAGAACATTTCTATTCTCCATTACAGAATGCAATTCTTTACAGAAAGACAAGGCCCAAAAATATAAAATAACAAAAAAGAACTGAAAATTTCTAGCAGGAAAATAATAATTAAATAAAGGAAGAGTACCTATGAGAAAGCTGGAAGTTGCCCATTTTGTATGGGGTGAGTAAAGGGATGATAGCCTGTGGCTGCTGTTGCTCCTGTTCACCATTCTCAGCCTTATTTGCCATTTCTAGTTGTTACTGAACAAAAATTTAATTGATGATGCAAAAAGGTTTCTTCTTTCTGATGTCTTGAGGAGCTTAAAGTTACAGAGATGAGAGAATGAAATGTCTCATGAATATCCCATTCACATAGACTAAGCAAACTAGCAAGTAGAAACTACCAACCTGGGTAGGGTCCAAAGATCATTTTTTGTTTTTGGGTTTAATGCTTGAACCATATTTGTCCCAAAATCTTTTGGTTTAACTTTTAGGCCGGTTTGGTTCTCACATGGTGATATTTGACATGATCTATTTTTTCATACAGTAGCTTGACCCAGTCACATCTTATGAAAAATTACAAAAATTACAACACAAGGTATATGTATATATGAGAAATGTTTCGATTTAGACTAAGGATCCGTTTGCTTCGGGTGAAAATGTTTTTCAGGAAAATATTTTTTGAATTTCCCGTGTTTGGTTGCACAAAAGTTACTAAAAACATTTTCCTATGTAAAATATTTTCACTCATCTTATGGAAAACAACTTCCCTTCCAAACTTACTGAAGTTGTTTTCCGAAATACATGCATCTCGCCTGTAGTATGTTCCAAACTTATTGAAAACATCTTGTAGTATGTTCTTTTTTTTTTTTTTAGTGTAAACAGGAGGATTCGAACCCAAGACCTCTTCCTTACACTCCCTCCCCCGTACCACCCAACCCAACCTCCCCCTAGTATATTCAAAATAAAAAAAAAATCTCATCCTGCTCATCCTATGCTAGTAATTAATTATGTATAATAGGGACATTCTTTTCTAGAGAAACTTTCAGCAGTGAGAGTGCAAGATATATGTCACAATAAGCATTGCATGTGATTGATATTTGACACTAAATGGCCAGCAATTTGTTTATTGCTTAAGGAGATATTTTTTATTCATATATACATTTCTCCAAGATTTTTTAAAGTTAAACAATGAGATAAATTTTCTTATTTTACATGGGAAGAAGTATGTAGTTATAATGTGTAGAAAGTAAAGATAGAGATAAAAGTGAAAATATTTCAAAAGTTAAATAAACACCAGAAAAATGAAGTAAGAAAATATTTTCAATAAGCTAACCAAATACCTGAAAATGATGAAAGGGAAATGATTTTCATGGAAAATTACTTCTACGGAAAATATTTTCCCAAGGAAAACATTTTACTTCCAACCAAACAGACCCTAAGTATGTGGCAAATTCAATAGCTAGTTTTGATTAATCTAATGCAATCAATTGGACAAATAAAGATTTCACAGTACAATATCGTTAGATTATATGTGATGTGAAATAAAATTTGAAGTTTATCACATCACAAAACATTAATTTACTTGTCATTAAAAATTTTTAGTCACTTGATAAATGTGATATGCTATGGTAAATATCTCCGATCTGCTAAATGATTTATCCGTATTTTATATTTAATGACATAAAGACTCTTTTCATTTTTTGAGTATTGACATCTCATCTATGCTTTTCTAATTCCATTTTCAAAATTGCAGCGCTTAAAGAAAAGATTGCACCAAAAACCAAACCAAGAAAAAAAAAAGGAAAGAAAGAAAGAAGGAAAAAAAATAGAAGTAATAAGATGACGTGACGTCATTAGTGCTTTTTTTTTACTGCAATGATAATATTTTTATAATCTACTATATCCTATAAAATGACATTTGACGCTTTTGGGAAAAAAATTATATATCCTATTTTACAAGAAGAAAGAGTCTAAAAAGATTGTATAAAGAAATAATATGTATACCGACTTGATTACTTTGAATTTATTTCAAGGGTTATTATCACTTTACCCCCTTCAACTATATCACTACTAGCAGTTTACCCTCTAACGTTATCTTTTAGTCACTTCACCCCTGTAAGTAATTTAACTCAACATGTTAAAAAATTTTGGACAAAAATACCCTTTTATTCTATAGCATTACTACATTGTTATTACTACTTTATTCATTTAAATTATAGTGATATAATCACTTTGATTCCTAACATTATTTTCTAAGCATTTTACTTCATCGTTAATCTAACTAGTATGATTAAAATTTTTTAAATATATTTACCCTTATATATATAATTAAAAATAAAAAAGTTGGATGATTATTCTTCTTTTTTTCACTTTAAGAGATCCAAAAATATAAAAATAAAAGAGTTTTCTCAAATTTCTTTTTTCACACTTATTAATACTAAGAAAAGAAAAAGAGATAGGAAGAAGAAGACAGAAAATTAGATTTTGCAAAGAAAAAAATATAAAAAAAGTGTAATATTATCGTATTAATTTAAGGTTGTTGGGATTAGGATTGAAATCTGGTGGTAAACAATAAAGTAAAATAATAAAAGTATTTAATTCTTTTTTATTTGTATTTTTTTTAAAAAAAAAATTGAGCTCTCTCTCTATCTCTCCCTCTCCCTCTCCCTCCCCCTCCCGATCTTTCTATTTTTTTTTAATATTAATAAGATTGCCAAGAAGAAAGAGATAATACTTTGACTTTTTTTCTTGATAATAAAGAGGAGAAGAATCATTCTAAATTGTTTATCATTTTTATTATACAAAAAGGAGGGTACTTTCTTCTAAAATTTTTTAACATGCTAAATTGGTTTAATAGTGGGATAAATTGTTTAAAAAATAACTCTATAGGGTAAACTGATAATGACGCTATAATTTATGGGGGTAAAATAATAATAACTTTAAGGGCTAAATTTATCTTTTTACTTTAATTAATAAACTCCGTTAAGTTTGACCATTAGTCTTGGAAGTAAAATGACTAAAAAATAACATTAAGGGAGAAATTAATAATGACACCGAACGTTAAGGGGGTAAAGTGATAATAACCCTTTATTTCAATAATTACAAAAGTCAGTTGTCCATTCTACTAGCATTCAGTTACACGTTGTTTATTCCCATCCCACAAATTTGGAGTCAAACAAGTATACTGAAGAGCGTAACATCTTACATCATCGAACGACAGGATTTCCGTGTGGGGTCTGGATTTCCGAGTGGGAAGTCGCGCCGCAGCAGCCGCTTCCGTATTGGACGTGGGGCCGCCACGGCCCAAGTTTTTTTTCGCAATAATAATAACATTTATATAAGGGAAAATGTTTAAAACGTGCCTCATATTTTATAAAATAATTTTTTGCATTCCTTACTTTTAAAAATATACTTTTACATCCCTTACAAATTTACATTAATTAAATTTGATCCCTATCTAGATTTTTCACTAGTTTTTTATTGAAATTTACCACGTTCCTTGCACATGATCATTTTTTAAGGGTAAAATTGTCAAATTAAAATTTACATAATCTGATCCATAGTCTCTTACATTTCACAAAATGATTTTTTGTATCCCTCATATTTCAAAAATAAATTGTTTCGTCTCTCACATTTCACAAAATGAATTTTTTCATCCCTCATTGATCATGTGTATGAATAACATTTTTTTTAATTCATGTATATATTTTTTTGATTTCACCTGAATAACACGAATAGCATATAACATATTTCGATTTGATTTCGTCTGAACATACTGTTCAGGTGAAATTAAAAAAGATGTATGCGAGAGTTTAAAAAAATTTGTCAGTTTTCACTCATGTTAATTTCCTTTTACTCAAAAATTAAAAACAAAGAAGATATTTAATTTTAAACATTATCAAGTGTTTATATCAAATTAAATTTGGACATAAACATGACAAAAAGAAGTAAGTAATTGACACTTTCAAATTTTAACATAATCAGAAGGTAAGAAATTCAACTATTGGTTTTAAAGTTGGCGAATAAAAATTTCAAATTTAAATTACAATTTGTTAGCATGACTATAGAATTTAAGTTAGAACCGATTAATTAGATGGCCTTATTACACAGCTCAATAAATGAATTATTACCAAAATAGAAAAAGTTACAAATATTGAATAGATTCACATGGTGAAATCAAATAGATATATATATATATGGATTTAAAACAAAAATGTTAAATTTAAACTCATGTATATATCTATTGAATAGCATATATACAACCACAATTAGTCTATTTAGGTGGAATTAAATAGAGATATATTACATGCTACTCGTACTATTCAAGTGAAATCAAATAGATGCATACATAAATTTAAAAAAAAAACTATTCGTACACATGGTCAATGAGGGATGGAAAAATTTATTTTGTGAAATGTGAGGGAAGAAACAATTTATTTTGTGAGATGTAAAGGGCTATAGATGGTTTATATAAATTTTGATTTGATAATTTTGCCCCTAAAAATGATCCTATGCAAGATACGTGGTGAATTTCGGTTAAAAACTAGTCAGAAACATAGATAGGGACCAAATTTGATCAATATAAATTTGTAAGAGACTAAAATTAGAGTAACCAATGGAAAAACCCCATTAAAAAAGCCACTGAAAGTGACAGTTACAATTAAATGGCAAGTATATGGTGGGAGGCAAGGGTTAAATCATTAACCTCTCACCCTCATCAAGACTTTAACCAAGCAAGCTGTTGTGAATGTAGAGACTAACTACCCATCTATATCTATATGTATTCAGGAAGGGCTTTTTAGCAGAAACCCTCTCAATGCCTTCTAAATTTGTCATACTTTTTTCTAGATTTTTGTATTTATTTTAATACATAAAAAAGTAGTGGGTTATAACCCACCTTATCACCAATCAATATTCCCACTATCTCACTCCCACTATCCCACTATCTTAACTCATATTTTTGCATTTATTTTAATACATAAAAAAGTAGTGGATTATAACCCACCTTATCACCAATCAATATTCTCACTATCCCACTATCACCTTATCACCAATCAATATTCTCACTATCTCACTCCCACTATCTCACTATCTTAACTCATCCTACAATTACTCCTACAAATTCTTTTTTTACTGATCGACTTAATTAACTTATCGAGTTAATTCCCTCACCCTCTCTCTCAGTTTCTTATTTGTTTTGGGTTCTCTATTGATTTTGTAAATGTATTGATTTTGTTTCTTTTGTGAGCAGTAGTGGAAGATATTATGTGCAGAGACTCCAGCAGAAATCAACCTTCTTGCGGCCGGTTTAATTTTTCAGGTCAGTCCCCTCTGCCTTTTAAGTATGTTTTGCTTTTGCTTTGTTTTTTGTCATGAATGATATTGAATTGATTTTCTGATCATCCATTATTTCTGAAAATTTTTTACAAAATCTTATGAACAGTTGTTTGCTTATTGTTACACTGTAAAGCAAAGATAAAAAGGTATTGTTTGCTTATATAATTGCGGATGGTATAGGTTCATTATTGAGGGTTCTACTATTTTTAACATAAATTATATATTATAAAAATTTATTTGTTTGTATTACTGAAATTTTTTTAATTATTTTTTATTGCACATTTATCACATAAAATAGGTGTTACGATAGTTATTTTCATAATTTTATTCCAAAAATGATCGTGCATGAAATAAAAAAAAGATTTTTTGATAATTAAAAAAAATAATTAAAAATGATTTATAATTGGAGAAAAACAATTCAGATACTACTAATAACTAAGGCACTATACGCCCATTATTAAAATTGGATTAATTTTTAATTTCGTCAGAAATTCTTTTGGCAAAATTGCATTCTAGCATTTCTTTTCTTTATCAACAATGACAATTACAACTACGTGATTCATCTATCTAGCAACAGCACAATTCAACTCATGGAATAAATAGTTCATTGCTTAAAGTACTTAAACAAAATGTTAGAGACAAGTCCTACTTAACACCTGCAAGTAATATATTACAATTAGAAAAAAAAAATGATTCAATAGGAGCAAAAAACTCACCAAACCCCTGACATATGTGCAATCGTCAAGGCACTTTTGAGCATTTAAAACTGCATTCCTTAGTTCAGGTAACCACTTCTCTGTAATTGTTTTCATTTGATTACAATGCAATTCTATTAAATTCTATTGATGCTATTTCTATATTAATTATTGTATTTTTTTGGTTAACAGTTCTCATACAATGTATCACTATTTACACATAAAATAAATACATAAACTATTGATTTTTAATTTAATATATATTTTATTTCTAGATCAAAGAAATGAAAAATCTAACTGTCCTCAAGATCGCCAGGCATCCACATCACCAATGATTTTGCGTGATCATGGTAAATATACAGTTTCTTATATCGTCATACTCATCTTACATACACACTTTTTGGCTGCACTATCTTGCTAAATCAACTATAGATACAATACAATACAATTATATTACAATTGTTCGATTACAATACAATTGTATTACATTCTATTGATGCTATTTATAGACAACTTAGCAATTTTATAGATTAGCAATTTATTTTATTTTATAGATTACCAATTACTACATGTACCAAAATATTTTTATATAGGGATTACTTCATTAACTATGGGTGCTAATAACAATTCAATTGGTGAGTATTTTTCATTTGATTACAACACAATCGTATTAAATTCTATTGATGCTATTCTATATTAACTATTGTATTTTTTGTTATCAATTCTCATATAATGATAAAAAAAATTCTCATACAACCGAAAAAAGACGGTTCTTGAATGATATATATATTCTATTATATTTCAAACTATTGTTAAACAGATATTATATTTTAATTTTATTGGTAAAATTTTTTCACCTTTATTTGTTCACCATTTTATTTTTTTTCCAATAATGTCAGCACCGTGCATAGCACGGGTATTCCCACTAGTTTGGATTGTATTTTTTTAGAGGATTTTTAGAGAAATATTACTGTAACACCTTTTCAAAGATGCAATGTATGTAAAATAAAAGAATGATTGAAAAATACATAGAAGAATTATTCATGGTATGGTAGATTTGATTAGAGTGTAAATGTTTTAATTGTTTTAGGCACATATATCATTCAACAAAATTTCTCCAAGAGAGAAAAAAAAAAGAAAATTACTTATCGTACTCTTTTTTTATGAGCCATATATATCATTCAACTAAATTTTTCCTATAGAAAAAGAAAAAAGATAAATTCTTATCGTACAAATTTACCTTATATTATCTCTTTTACTTATGATTTGATTAGTTTTGAAACTTTATCTATTTATCTTGCATCTCTTTAAAAAAAAAAAAAAAAAAAAAAGAGCTTGCATCTCACACGGAAGCTGCTGTAAGAATAAGAGGTCTACAATGTGATATTTCTAAACTTCCTTCCGCAGAAAGTTAAAAATTTTAACTTAAAATACATGATTTTTGTTTATCCATTTCTCCAAAAAAAGGAAGAAAAAAATTCGTTAGTTAGTTAACATCTGGATTATCTAGGTATATGTTTCAATAAATGCACCTTGTTGGGAATCATGGAGGTGCCCCCAGATCATGAGGGACAGTAACAACAAATCCCAAAACAAAAACTCAAAATATTCCTCTTAAATTTATATCTATATAAATTTGAGAAGGGATTTTGAGGAACAAGCCTTCACACACCTCCAAATTCGTAATTCCTTTTTTCTAGCATTTTACATTTAATTTAGCTTATAAAATATAGTCCTTTCAGCTCCCGCATCTACTATTCATATTTGAAATTGTTAGTTACTTTTTAAAATCACTAGTATTTTGACCCATATTTCAAATTAAAATAATATTTATATATTTATATATTGTGGTACAGAATAATATATATATATATATAGACTAAAAATTTTAAAGAAGTGTATGTTTAACATGTTGAAAAAATTTTAATTTATAATGATTTACATGATAGAGAAATTGTTAATGCATTTAAGGAGAGGGTTAGGTTGTGTGGTAAGGTGAGAAGAGTTTTCTTAAAAAAAAAATCAATTTATCAGTACCCAACAAAACATATTATGTTATACCCATATATCAAAACTTATAATATAAAAATAATAATTTATAACCAATTTATTTTCTTCCATTTTTTGAAAAAAAATCTTTCTCCTGTCTTGTACCGCTAAAATTGTTGACTGCATTTAGATTAGCATTTTTTTATAAACTTTAACGTATATTTCAAAAAAATCTCTGTAATATATATTTTTAGATTTCTCAAAATTATTAAAAATCACTATCATTTTCCTCTTCTTTTATCAGCCAACTAGTCATGAGATGCTTCCTACAACTTTCGTATCTTCTATCATGGTACCACTCTCTTTTTTTTTTTTTTGTCATCCCTGTCATATCCCTATAATCCCCTTCCTTTTTCTCTCCCTACTCCGCCCATCCTTGTAACCCACATTTCTTCTTCAACCTTTCTCGCCACTTTTCAACTCCTCACCATTTTCTTCCCTCCCTTCTCCCCCCATACCCAACTTCTAAATTCATATCCATGCACCCAATATATTTAACTTTACCTATCATAATGAAAATATAAAATTGAAAATTGATTACAATGGTTGCAATTATTAGTATCTAAAAATGGAAATGAAAAACTGATAATATCTATAATATCCTCAAGTACTACAATCAATATATATATATATTTAACATAGCAAATACATACTTACATATGAAGACGGCAATAAGAATACATAAAATAATTAATGATATCAAAAGTTATCCTTAATGTTTGGGTTTTATACTCTTATTCAAATCTAATCAGGGTCAAATTTGGACCAGATATATACAAATTAAGTAGTATTTTAGGGTCGAATGTTCTATATTTTTCTCTTAAGCTATAATGTTACTTTTTTTAAATTTTTGGTAGAATTGGTGTTGTTATTATCATATTTATCAAAAAAAAAAAAATTCCACGTTAAAAGGCCAGTAGTACTTTGTTTTTTATTTAGTGATTTCATAATTTAGATTTCATGAATGGTACCATTCTTGATTTTTTAAATCCACGACATTATTTCCTTTTTGTTTTCTGTTTAATTTTGCTCTTTTACTTAGGATTACTAAGTAAAAAGATAAAATATTATCATTTACTTTTTTACTTTTACTAAGTTTGGCAATGTTTTCTCTTTATTTACCCTCCCACTAATAAACTTCAAACCAAATTCTTATATAAGTGGAGCCACTACTTACTTATTTAAATTAGAAAGGCATGGAAACCATTTCTTACTTAGGAAAATGTTATTTGCACTTCATTTTTTATTTTTTGCAATTCCACCATTTGTTTTATCATATAATCTAATTAATGAAAACTATATGATCAAAATGATTATTGAAATGTGAATAACAAAAATAGAGGGTAAATAATCTTACTTATTTAAATTAATAAGAAAGCATGAAATGATGTTATATTTGTTATCTCTTGTTATGGTCTTATAGCAGTTTTAATTGGAGTAGAATCATAAATAACGCGAAGCAATCGGAAACGTGATAGGTTGAAATTCAAATAAGATAACATGCACATTAACCAACAATTTGAAATGAAATGATTTTAAAAAGTAACCAACAATTTCAAATATGAAGAGTAGACGTGGAAGTTAACAGAAATATATTTTATAAATTAAATTAAATGTGAAATGCTAGAAAAATAGAATTGATAGTGGGAAGATGTGTGAAGGCTTGTTGCTAAAAATCCCTTTTCAAATTTATATAGATATAGATTTTATTTCAAATTGTTAGTTGCTGTGCACGTGCAAGTTATTCTTTACAATTGAAACACGATGTTAACTCTTTAGTGTGCATGTTCCATACCATTTGATTTGACTAGTGTGCATGTTTTGCACTTATTATTTGAATTCACTGCAACGTTTCTGTATTTCAACTTCTTATTTCCTAACTAAAGGGACAAAATTATATAAAAAACAAAAAGGAAATAATATTTATTGGTTGTGGATTTTAAAAAATCAAGAATGGTATCATTCTTGAAACCTAAATTATAAAATTACTAAATAAAAAATAAATTACTACTGGCCTTTTAATGTGGAAATTTCTATTTGAGCTATTCATTTTTTATGAAAAATAATAACAACAACAACAATAATAATAACAACACTAGTTCTAACAAAAATTTTAAAAAAAGTAACATTACAATTTAAGAGAAAGATATAGAATATTCGACTCTAAACTATTCAGTTACTTAATTTTTATATATCTAATTCAAATTTGACCCTGATTACGTTTGAATAAGAGTGCAAAATCTAAACACTAAGGATAGCTTTGGGTATCATTGATTATTTTATGTATTCTTATTGCTATCTTTATATGTAAATATGTAAATACTATGTTATATATATATATATATATATATGACAAGTATCGAGCTATATAATAATAAATACAAAATAAAAAAAATATAATTTTTGTATATAGTGGTGAGCAGGATCGAATCCACAGGAATTGAAAAAATTTGTTTCCTCTTGAGTTCAAAGTATGGGGGAATTTTGGAGATACTAGGAATTAACCAACTAAATTCAGCAAAATCAAAATAACACAAATAAAATAAAATTGAATCAATAATAGCAAAACTTTAGCCAGAGGAATAACTGTCAGACAAAGTTCATAAACCAATCATAGATGCAAGGATGAATTCAATTACTTATTGATAAATTAGTTCTAGGATAAAAGCCAACTCTTCCTTATTTTGTCGATAGTCAAGGTACGACCGTTGACTATTTTTCTAATCAGGAAACAACCCTAAGTACGACCATAGAAATTTAATTTTTCAATTGCATGAATAATTAGAAGAGCCTAATTCTAACCAATCAACACGCTACGAGGGTCTCTTTAAGTTAGATTATTTGTTCCCCTAACACAAATATAATTATGCCAGTTGTTACTAGGATTAAAGCAATCTAATAATTATGGATTAAATCATTTTGATTAGCAATCGACTATCAATTCAATTCAAATATCAGGCCCTTTGATATTCGAATAACGTAATAATCATAAATATTAAAACCAAAGAATGAATAAATATCAACAAATGAAAGAAATAGTGTAATTGATTCGATCTCACAGTTTGTAGAACAAAGTATTCAAACTATCCTCAAGCTAGAAAAAGAATTTAGCTACGTATCCTCGAGGGAAATCCGCAAGACTATTGATAACAATTGCATATCGTTTTTTCCTCTAAAACTAACGAAAGACTAGTAGGAAGGAAAAAAGTGACGGATCGTGTCTGATACTTTAAAGAGTCCTCCCAAAATTGTTGCTAGCCAACTCCTAATCAAATCGGAATCCTGCTTTCCTAATTCCTCTTGTTTCCTACTTAACCTCAATTACTAATAATAAGACATGTTCCCCAAAATAGAAAAAGGAAACTACTAAAGATAATATTCCAAATTTCCTAATCCAATACTAAGATTAATAATGACAATTAAAGTTTTCAAAATCTTCCTCAAAAACTTGCCTTGAGTTCGACTTAGATTTGGAAACCGGTCCCGAACACGTCACCATTAAAGTAGCTCTTAGAATGTTGAAAAATTGCTTCTTTTAATCACATATAAGTAGAATCTATCAACTAAAATAATATTTGGTTAAAATCAAGGAAAAATAATTATAAATTGAATAACAATTTTGCACCCTATCAATTCCCCGTACACCTAAATCATATTTGTCCTCAAGCATGAAAAATAACAAATCAAGCAATCAAATTCAAATAGTAACTATTACTCAGGTCTTCTATTGCCAACACACATTTAAAACACACATCAAACATTAGTGGTTAAGTTTCAAGAAATATCTCTGTAGTTAGTTTTTAAAACCAAGAACTCTTCAAATTTCGGGCTAATCAATCTAAGGATATAAAATATTCAACCAACATTCATTCAACAAATGGTTCAACTATTAAGCAAAATCTCAACATTAAACTCATGGATCAACAAGCTAACACAATTATTCACACACTTGCATATTTTTCACTATTAACTCATCTTTTTTTTTCTCTTTTTTTTAGGGGAAAAAACTTAGTCCTTAGTCATTCAAATTTTTTGACGCGAATTCGGACATCTGCCAAATGGAGGAGTCCGGTTACTCAATTTTTATTGCTAAAGAACCCCATGCTCATAGTTATCATCATTTTTTGATGCGAGTCGACATTTGTGGTGAAAATTCCCGATTACTAAGTAACGATACTGGCAAAGTATAGCTAAACATTATTAACAAACAAGTACCCAAAATAAAATTAAAAACCACACAAATCTACTTTATTTTTCAAATATGAAGAATTAAAATTAATAGCTGAACCAATTTATATGAAAAATGCCAAAAAAATATTTACAATACCTAGAAAAGTTAATCAAAAATTGCAAAAAAGTCACAAAATCTTAAATATTCACCAGAGAGACACCCTTAAATTTAACTATGTCATACTTAACCCATTAGCATATGAAATCTTAGTAATAGTCAAATTTGAGAATTTAGCCATTGTTGATCAAGAATAATCACAAAAATATATAAGAAGTGGCAAAAATTAGATAAAATTCGACAAAGTCGAACAAAAAATTTCAACAAAAATGCTTACACTTGCACTTTTCCAATATACTACCCGCCCACACCTAAATCTTTCATTGTCCCTAATGTAAGAAATAAAGAATAAAATACGAAATAAAAAGGACAACGAAACTTTCTTGATAATTGAGGGGGTCATGGACAGTTATGGGTGAGGGGCAAAAGACATGTGAAACTCGACATTGGCCCATCAAATATCCATTTGATGAACTTGGCCACACAGGTGAGATGCCTCGTTGAGTAGTTTCCCAAGTTGACCGATGAATTGCTGTAACTTGTAAAGTTAATCACGAGCAGTGAGCAACGCGTGATGATGGCTGGCCGGTGAAGAAGAAAAAGGAAATGAGAGAAGGAAAGAAGAGGAAGAAAAGAAGAAGAAAAAAAGAAAGGAAAAAGAAAGAAAAAGATAGAGAAAAGGGAAGAAAAAAGGAAAGAAAGAAAGAAAAAAAATCTTTTTGTCTCTTTTTTTTTTTAACTTCCCCCTTATTGGAATAAGACGTGGGCACGTCTTGTTGGTCTGGAGTTTTTTGGTGGCGAGATAATTTCAAGTTAGAACGTGCTCTTAAGACGTGGGCACGTCTTGTTGCTTAGTCATCTGTCAGAATTTTTTAAATCGAAACATGAGCTTTCCAGTCAATTAGACGTGGGTACGTCATGTTGAGCAGTAGTCTTCTGATGGTGGAATTGGGTATTTGTCTGTTACCACGTGTCCTCAAGGCACGGTCACATCTTGTCGGGAGGAAGTCTTCTGACCCTTGAAACATCAAAAATGAAAATTAAACATACCAAATATGAAAAACTTAAGATAACATAAGGAAACTAATTATAAAAATGAACTAAAAAGTAAATTGGATTGCCTCCCAATAAGCGCCTTTCTTTAATGTTTTTGGCTAGACATTAACATTGTTATTCACGGAGGATAAAATCTTGTAACTCGTTTCAGTGCTTCATCCTCTATGCAATCCTGATAACTCTTATAAATAGAATGATCTTTAAGCACACTGGTTGTTATCTTCCATTGACTAATAGATGGTGCCAAATAGTTAAACAGTGACTTTAATTTTTCACTTGCTCCTCCATCACGAGCACTTACCGGTTCATGATATTTGGCCATCACAACTCCTAATTCATTCCTGCCATGAGACTCAAAAACTTCTAGTATAATAAAATCAATCTCACTAATAGAAATCACAGAATAAGAGTCAGGGTAATGTTAGTTAGAAAATGGAGAAGGTGTCACCATATTTGGGAATTGTTCACTGAATTCTTTTACTTGAACGATTAGATATTGGGGTCTTATTTCTTCATTTTCAACTGCATCTTTAGATTCTTCTTCTTGAAACTCTTACAGTTTCTCGTCACTTGTCAGATTAATTGCATTATTATCTTATTTAAGGTTGAAAATAGTTTGTGAGGGCCATGCTTCACAAATTTGAGAAGTCAATTGCATTATTCTAGATGCCAATAGACATATTTGATCCGTCAGGTCACGAATGCTCACTGTAGATGCAAACAAATGCGTTTGATCCTCCATCTTTCTAATTCTTTGAAAATGATATATCATTTCTTGAAGAGACATATCTGATGTAGATAATGGTTGTTGACGTATTCCATCCTCCGTCTCTCTACTTCTCATTTGTGTCTCCTATTTAAATCGATATGTATTAGCAGTTAGTAATTCCATCATTTCTTCAAAAGACATACCTGATTTAGATAATGGTTGTTGATGCATTCCATCCTCAGTCCCTCTACCTCTCATTTGTGTCTCCTGTTCAAATCGATATGTATTAGCAGTTAGTAATTCCATCATTTTTTCAAGAGACATACTGGATATGGATGATGGTTCTTGAGACTCTTACTGTTGATATTGATGTTAAAAATCGATTGGCTTTGTTGCATAATTAAAGTTGGAGTTGTCCCACCATCCTTGATCATATCCATTTGAATAAGGGCTATACCACGTTTGAGATTAGGGTGAAAAATCTCCAAAAAGTATTGATTGGGCCACTCAGTTCATTTTGAAATACGGGGCATATGTCGGTTGAATGATCTGAGGCATAACAAATTTCACAAGTTGCAATAACCAATTGATCATTAGAAAAAACACGAGCCTCATTACCTCTTCTTGGAATAAAATCCAGTTTATCACAAAAATATGAAATGTCAGTAGCCATAAACTATAAAAAACGAATAAGAGAAAAATAAAAAATAAAAACAAGATGAACTAAAAAAGAAACAAATTAATCAGGCACCAGTCCTCGGCAACAGCGCCAAAAATTGACAGGTGTCGAGCCTATACAATAATAAATACCTACTCAAGAAAAAATATAATTTTTGTATATAGCGGTGAATAGGGTCGAATTTATATGGATTGGGAAAATTCGTTTCCTCTTGAGTTTATGGGGGGATTTTGGAGATACTAGAAATTAACCAACTAAATTTAGCAAAATCAAATAACACAAATAAAAAAAATTGAATCAATAATAGCAAAACTCTAGCCAGAGGAATAATTGTCAGACAAAGTTCATAAAAAGATCATAGATATAAGGATGAATTCAATTATTTATTGATAAATTAGTTCTAGCATAAAAGCCAACTCTTCCTTATTTTGTCGATAGTCATGGTACGATCGTTGACTATTTCTCTAATCAAGAAACAACCCTAGGTACGACTATAGAAATTTAATTTTCCAATTGTATGAATAATTAGAAGACCCTAATTTTAACCAATGAACACGCTACGAGGGTCTCGTTAAGTTAGATTATTTGTTTTCCTAACACAAACCTAATTATGCCAGTTGCTACCAGGATTAAAGCACTCTAACAATTGCGGATTAAATTGTTTCAATTAGCAATCGACTATCAAGTCGATTTAAATACCGGGCCCTTTGATAGTTAAATAACATAATAATCATAAATATTAAAACCGAAGAACGAATAAATACCAACAAATAAAAGAAACAGTGTAATTGATTCGATCTCACAATTTGTAGAACAAAATCTTCAAGCTATCTTGAGAATAGAAAAAGAATTTAGTTACGCATCCTCAAGGGAAATCCGCAAGACTCCATCGATAACAATTGCGTATAGTTTTTCCCTCCAAAACTAACAAAAGACCAGCAGGGAGGAAAAAAGTGGCGGCTGTGTCTGATACTTCAAAGAGTCCTCCCGAAATTGTTGCTGGCCAACTCCAAATCAAACGGGAATCCGGCTTTCCTAATTCCTCTTGTTTGGTACTTAATCTCAACTATTAATAATAAGACATATTCCCTAAAATAGAAAAAAGAAACTACTAAAGATAATATTCCAAGTTTCCTAATTCAATACTAAGACTAATAATGAAAATTAAAATTTTCAAAATCTTCCTTTAAAAACTGCCTTGATTTCGACTTGAACTTGGAAACCGGCCCCGAACGCGTCACCATCAAAGTAACTCTTAGAATGTTAAAAAATTGCTTCTTTTAATCACGTCTCACATAATTCCCTACAATTAGCACAATTAACCAAATATAAGTAGAATCTATCAATTAAAATAATATTTGGCTAAAATCAAGAAAAAATAATTATAAATTGAATAACAATTTTGCACCCTATCAATATATATAAATATATATTTGTATGTGTGTGTGTGTATTGTAGAACTTGGGGGTATTATAAGATATTATGAATTTTTCATTTGCATGTTTAGATGCCAATAATTGCAACCATTGTAATCAATTGTTTATTTTATATGATTTTCATATTGTGGTAGGTAAAGTTAAATATATTTAGTAGCAGGGATTGGAAGCTAGAGGTGAGGGGAAGGGGATGGTAAGAAGTTAAACAGTAGTAGAAAGGTTGAAGAAGAAATATGGGTTACAAGGGTGGGCGGAGAAAAAGAAGAAGAAGAAAGGGAATTGCAAGGGTATGATAGATATGACAAAAAAAAAAAAAATAGGGAAAGTGGCACCATGGTAGAAAATACAAAAGTTGTAGGAAGCAGTTAATAGCCAGCCGATAGGTAAGAAAGAGATGAAGGAAAGGATGGTGGTTTTAATAATTTGAAAACTCTAAAAACAAATATTACAAAGATTTTTTTTTAAATCTATGTTAAAGTTTATGAAAATTACTAATCTAAATGCAGTCATCAATTTTAGGGTCACAAGATAGGAGAAAGAAATTTTTTCAAAAAAATTGAAGAAAATAAATTGGTTATAATTTATATTTTTATATTATAAGTTTTGATATATGAGTATAACATAATATCATTCATCAGATATTCATAAATAGTTTTTTTTTTAGAAATCCTTTTCACCTTAGCACTCAACCTAACCTCTCCTTAAATGGGTTAACAATTCCTCTATCGTGTAAATCATTATAAATTAAAGTATTTTATTCAAATTGTCTTCAGCTATTGACTGACAATAAGCAAGTTTTGGCTTCAACTTATTTAGGATATTAAAATTATGAAAGTTCATTTTGTGCTCATAAAATAATTTTTTTTCAATATGTTAAGCATATACTTCTTTGAAATTTTTGGTCCTTTTATATATTTATTTTATCCTGTACCACAATATATAAATATATATAATATTATTTTGTTTTGAAATATTAACTCGTACATCGCACGGGTCAAAATGCTAGTTATTTTGAACATGTCAAGCTCCCTATTAGAGACCTTAAACTCATACTACTTCATAAATGGCTTAAAATCCTTTATAGGTTAGTTCACTCGCCAGGGGAAAAATAAGAAGAAAGAAAAATTTATTTGATGTATCCTACAGATCTGAATCTTACAGTCTGATGTATCCTTTTTTTTTGTTGACAAAACCAGTATTGTCTTGGAAAAAAAGAAACAAAAAGGAAAATTAAGTATAGAGATACTGCCTTTAAAAATTTTAGAAGGAAAAGTTAAACACAAAGGTTGGATTACATTGTGTAGGCCAATTGAGTGCCCAATCTATATCTATATGTATTGCGGCTTTTTATTACAAGCATCCATATGTCTCCACAATCCCAATTCCTTTTGCCTAGAATTTTAGATTTATTTTAATTCATAAATATTTGGTCTCCCAATTTTTGCTACGGTCAATTCATTTGAAATTGTTAGTTACTAGCCACGTAACTTCTCATGATCTCACGATTTTAATTACTATGCATGTTTAGGTGACATTTATCCTTTTTCACTATTTCAAATTTACGTGACTCTTATCCACTAACCTGCCAAAAATCCACAACTGACGATTACCTATCATGTCTTCTCACATTGTTTCCTTACCAATTTTATTCTCATTCGTCGTCCACCCAAATAAGAAAAAAAGGGAGAAAAAAACACTGGATATCATAGCCTGACCACGAAGGAAACCCATCTAAATGTCAATCAATTTACTATTATGAAATTCCTTATCACATATGTCATATAGAAAGCTCTCAGGTCCAGATAATCATGCAAAAAGCTAGTTCAGGTTTCCGGAGCTGTGGGGGAGATGGTTTGGTTTGGAAATAATTCATTGTATAGGTACCCTTCTATTTGTTATTCATAGGTAGTTAAAGAATATTTTAAAATTTTAAGGCCACAATAGAAAATGTAAGAGAGAATATTTATGTAAAATATCCAAAATGACAGGCTGCAATCTGGTCACAAACCAAGTTTGAGTTGAGAGTAGAGGGAATAGGTTGTGTGGAAAAAAGGAAGGGGAAAGAGATGAGGGGTTGTCTCTATGGTTGATGAAGAAAAGGGCATTTTGAGTATTTTGGCGTGTTTTCTTATGAATAGTATTCGAATATTTTTTTTAGTGTTTTTGGGAGGGTACTATAGATATGTTTCATTCAAAAACAACTCTAAATTAATTAACCATCATTTGCACAAAATGCAAATTATCATAATAGAATAAGAGCAGTACATTTTTGCAAAATCAGTCACTAATTGTTGCATTTGAATTAAATTTGATTTATTTTTAATATTCTAAACCTTATGCTTTGGGTTTGACTTAAATATCTTTCATCGGTTATTGATACACAGGTCGAGGATTGCTTTTGTATATATTTTTTATGGATCGAATTATTTTATGCATAATATTATTGGATATTACCTATAATAAATGAATAAAATTTGACTTGAAATTACCCATATAATTAAACCTACATAAATTTTTCTTATGACCCCATACTACCTTTTTATTTTGGGGGACTGGAACATGCAACCTATGGTTAAAAGTTAACCTGATGTTGAAAATAATTAACACATTCTACTGAACTAGTTTTTATATCTTTTCTTGGTATAGAATTCATTTTCATAAATTTGGACAGAAAAAAATACTTCTTGAAAACTTTTTAGATTTTAATTTCATGTAACAAAAATAAATTTTTGTTATCATTATAGTTTAAAATGTAAACCCGTGCATAACACATTAGCACGAGTCAGAATACTAATTATGCACGTAATTAAGGATGGCCGATGGCAACTAATTTCACTGTATCTTCCTCGTCTTGTCGCCGCACTTAGGGCCCAAAAAAAAACTGTAGCCCAAGACCATGCACGATCCTTCTGCACGTTTGGTGGTAGTGGTGCCTTATTTTTGGTCCAAGACTATTCATGTGTAGCAGCCATCTCTGTCTTATGGGAATTAACCACCAAACAAAGCATGCGGGGTAATCCCGGTTCCTGACATATGCAGTTAAGTCCAGAGTGTATCTACTGCTCTTCCTCAACAAAAAGTGTTTTAAATGCCAAAAATTTTACATTTCAAGCTCTTCTAGCTCGTCAAAACTTCAATGAAAGGAAGCGTCTTGAAAATGTGTACATAACATTAGCAGTATTTGGAATTATGGCCACATCTCTACCATCAGTAAACCAAGTTGTTTAAGAGAGTGCCCATACATTAGCAGTTGCTACCACCTCCTTGCTATATCTTACAAGAGTTTAAGCATTTCAAAGTTTGAAAAGAATTTTCAACAAAAATTACTTGAGTACTTATGTGAGTGTTTTTTGAGCACAATTGGCATCCAAACTTAGCGAGAAGGTTGTACTTTTCTTGCTAAGATGGGGAACGTGCAACTTTGCAACTAGTGATGAATTACTCATTTACTCTGCAATTTATTCATCTTCTTTTGATTTCTGGTGTCATGTGCAACATCAGTTGTATTAATCCTTAACTAATAATATTTTCTTGTTACAGAAATTAACGAGGAGTATCATAAACAAAGATTCCAAACAATTCTCTCCATCATACAAACATTGGACCGATACATTGAATTGACATTATACATTATGTCTCTATAATTTCCAGTTTCCAGCAAAAGGGAAATAAGATCAACAAGCAAGACACTGAGGATTATTGCATTCAGAGGTTAATCAATCATTGGTTTCAAGAAATGGATAGTCAGTGTAGCCAACAACAGGATCAGATGTATAGAAAGTGTCTCTATGGTACTTGTTCAGAGAAGCATTTAACTCGAATCTTCTGGGCAAATCTGGATTGGCCAAGAACAAGCGTCCATATGCAACAAGATCAGCCTGATTTTCGGCCACAGCTCTGTCGCCATCTTCCCTATTATAACCGCCAGCAGCAATGAAAGTACCGTTGAATGCCTTTCTCATCGGCATAAGACTATCTGCAGATTCCGATTTTTCTCCAAGAGTTTTCATCCTCGGCTCAACCATGTGGCAATAAAGAATTTTGGGCTTGTTCAGGGCTTCTGCGATATAAAGGCCTAGAGCTTTTGGATTTGAATCGCCTGCTTCATAGTAATTTGCAAAAGGGGAAAGCCTTAATCCGACTCTATGAGATCCTATTGCATCTGAAACAGCTTCAACTATTTCTAAAGCAAATCTGCAACGGTTCTCCAAGGAGCCTCCATATTCGTCTGTTCGATCATTGATTTGGTCTTTCAAGAACTGGTCTATTAGAAAACCATGAGCACCATGGATCTCTACCCCATCAAAACCTGCAAATTTTTACACAACACATAGTTAGGGAAATGAACCAGCTTCCTTTCTGTACCTCCAATTGTCCCTTTCTTTCTTCAGATCGAAATTAGATGCCGTACCTGCTTTTTTCTCACTAAACTATGTACATGACTAACTTCACTAGAACAAGAAACAAAAATGTGCAAGTTCACATGAAAAGCAATAACGCTGGAGACGGTACTAAAGCAAAATCAAGTTTACCTCAACCGGAAAGATGCTTGGCAAAGAAGAACAAGTGTTCCAGGTTTGGTGTTCTTTGTCTCAAATGCTTGGTAAATTTCTGAACATCAAACTGTTGCTTCTTTTCCCCCAAAGAAAACAAACTTCTATTTTTTTGGTATTCTTTTATTTTTTCTTCTTTCCAATTCCCTTTGGAGTTTAAACTAATTAATCACAAGCATACATTGAATTTACAGCATATATGATTAACAATTTGACATGAGTTGAGTATTGGATGTCACTAAGAAAGACTCAAATGCTGTAGATTTCATGAAGTTCTTTCTATCCTAACAAAAAACCGTACCTGCTTCAATGGCATTAATAGCAGCAAGCCTGAAATCGTTGACAATCCCAGGAATTTCTTCTGTCTTCAAACGTCTTGGTTGTGAATATTTTGGGGCATCAAAACCTTCGGGAGTTAATGGTTTGTCTGTCGACGAGATTGGGGCTTGTCCATTGGGTTGAGAGCCTGTAAATGGGAGCTTTACAGTGACTAATTTCCAATTTAAACACAGGGCTAGAAACCAAAGAAAATTTTTGCTTCCCGGTGCACGATGACTATCAAGAAAAGTCGCAGTTAAATTTATCTATATTTTTTTCTCTCTGTTTGATGATTTTCTCTTTTCTAATTCCAACATGCAATAACATGAAACTAATTAGCTTGAGAAAGAATTAGAGAAGAAGTTACCAGAAACCCTTCCCACATGAGCAATTTGGCAAAAGATAATACCGCCTTTTGCATGAACTGCATCTACTATGGGTTTCCAAGCCTCAACTTGTTCCTTTGTCCATATGCCAGGTGCAAATGGAAACCTTCAAGCATAACATAATATTTGGAAAAATTTTAAACCAAAAAAAAAAAAAAAAGAAATGTCAGAATTCGACAGTTCTGCTACCTGAACTTCTTTATTGAGCGCTTTGGTACCTAAAATTTTTCTGTCTTGCTACTCCATTATTAATTTATTGCTAAATATGTATTCTTGAATTTAAATAAGAGTTTAGCATGCAAAATAACATTAATCTTTTGTGGCATAGACGTTAAGAGCAGGATCTTGCATAAGAATTGCTGCTAAAATTACCCTATGAGCGATGTGTCAGAAACTCCTGTGGCTTCAGTTATGAGAAGACCACCTTTGGAGGTTCTCTGAGAGTAATATAATACTGCATGTGGTTGTGGTAAATTGCCATAACTTCTTTGCCGTGTCATTGGTGCCAAAACAATTCTGTATATAATTGACAAAGATAGTGGATAAATATCATAAATTAGCCGTCAAATAGTACTAATATTTTCCAATGAAATCAAACTTCCTTTATGAATAAATCCGCCATCTGGGGCACCTACACTACAAAGTTGCAATCGGGACAAAGAAAAATAAAAAGGAAGGACCAAGGAATGAATGCAGAGTAGAGGATGTACCTATGAAATAGCTGAAAATTGCCCAGCTTATACGGGGTCAGTAAACGGATTGGTTGCTGAGATTGTTCCTTCTCTTGCCCATGTTCCACCTTCTTTACCATTTCTAGGTTTTTTAATCAATGCAACTAATGAACGAAAACTTTTTTTAACTTATGCTGAGAAGTTATAAGAACTAGTGATACAGAGAAGTTTAATGCAGTATCATCTGGTTTCAGTTATTTATGTAGTTGAAGCAAAGATTTGTACAATACGTAGGTCATGAGTGATGCAAAGATTTGCATATGATAGCCGCTATGAATTCTAGTTTGACCATTCTTGCATTTTATAGAGTTCAATTTCCTTCCTCTTTCGTGTGTAATAGTAATATTGAAAACTTGAACAAGTATAAAGTAACAATACACTAAGCCGGAAAGGTTAAAAAAAAGGTTTTGCTGAATGAAATTTGCATTTTTTGTTTGGTACCATGGTACTAAAACCTGAAAATTTTGGTTTGTTTACTGGGCATTTGAAACTTCTATTTACTTGATGAGCGTGATATGTGATAGTAAATTATTCATATCTGCTCAATGATTTATTGAAATAAATACTTTTTTCATTTTTTGAGTATTGACATCTCATCTGTGTTTTTCTAATTTCTTTTTCAAAATTGCAGCACCAAAAACCAGACCAAGAAAAAAAAAAGAAAGAATGAAAGAAAGAAGGGGAAAAAATATTAAGTGATAAAATGACATGACGTGATCAGTGATTCCAAAAGTCTATAAAAGTTGTCCATTCTGCTAGTATTCAGCTACGCGTTGTTTATTCCCATCCCACAGATTTGGAGTCAAACAAAGCGTACCAAAGACCGTAACATCTTACATCATCGAACGACTGGCTGCGTGTGAGAAGTTGCGCCGCCGCAACAGCCTCCGTATTGGGTTTGGGGCCGCCACAGCCCAAAGGAGTTGTTGTGGCTGTAGGGACTAACTCCCAGTTTGTGTTGCAAGTATTTTTTTAGAGGATTTTTTGAAGGAGTATTGCTGTGACGTTTTTTTCAAGATTGATATACGTAAAATAAAAAAGAGATAAAAAATACGTAAAAATAATATTTATGGTAGAGTCGCTTAGAGTGTAAATGTTTTATTTTCTTTTAGTTACATATATCATTCAACAAAAATTTTTCAAGAGAAAAAGAATAAAGTTATTATACAAATTTACCATATATATATATATATATATGAGAAATCCTTTGGTTTAGAAGAGATGCACAAAAAATCAAAAAGGGCATAGAGCTTTCAAGAAATATGATGGCAAAGTAAATTCATTGTCGGAACCTAAGTAGCAATGGCTTATACTTGGATAAACGCAATTTTTAAAGATTTAATGATTTAAACTGTGTCACATAACTTGGTAAAATTGGTGTTCAGCAGCAAAAGTGGAAAATCATTGAACTCGCAATCGTTCAAATTTTGACTTCCATTTCTCTTTCATAGTTGCTTATTATCACGATGGAAAAGTCCAGGTTCATGCCATCCTTCCGGTCAAAACAACTTTGTAGGATTTTGGTCAAAACGCACTCATTCGTAGTTGCCAGTTGCAGTAAATAATTGGTCGAACAAATACTTTTACACATGTTAAACAGGATATGTTACTTTATAACCTATGTTGTTGTTAACCAAGCACATCTACGCATGAATATCTCGACCATAAAAGAAGTAAAATGTTCATGTTTTCCTTCTGTGTGCATATGTGGTTTTTATTTAATTTTGCAGTCATTCATTTCACAATTTTTTTTTTCGAATTCTAACCATCAATTCCTTCAAAAAAAAAAAAAAAAATTTGTAACCATCAATTCCTCATACCAATCATTGTCCTATCCACAATCCGTATTCCACATATCTTAATCCCTAATGATCTAATCCTACCCATAATCCTATTCTATAAATTTCACTTGCTAATTGGGTTTTAGTTTCTAGTTTCTATAGAACTAACTGAGCATTAAATAAGAGAACAAACAAGAATGCCAAGTCACGAAAAGAAAGGACCGCAACATATTGTTTTACTGCTGAATCAGCTAGCTGCTGCAAGAAATAAGAGGTCTACAATGTGATATTTCTAAACTTCCTTTCGCAGAAAGTTAAAATACATGATTTTTGTTTATCCTTTTCTCCCAAAAAAGAAGAAAAAAAATCGTAAGTTAGTTAACATCTGGATTATCTAAGTATATGTTTCAATTAGAGGTGGCAAAATGGGCGGGATGAGCGGGATTTGCTTGGGTTTGTGATGGAACCGAGTCATATAGGTTTGGGTCCAACCTTACCCATATGTGTTTTGGGACTAATTTGGGCGGGATTACTTTGGGATGGGTTTAGATTGATCCCGCCCAATACCCAAATCTATTTTCTACATATTTTTTTTCCTTTAATTCATTTTTATTTTTTATATAATTTTAATATTTTTGATTTATTAAATTTTTTTTAGTTTTATTAAATAAACATGCAAGTGCTTTATACTCAGGATACCTATCAAAAATTGGATTAACAAATAAAGAAAAAAATAGATATACAGTCATATTCTAACATATATCAAGATGGCCAAGGTACTTAAGGTGTTGAATATTTATCCTTATCATTGTCCAAAGACGACAGGTCTAAATTGATTGAAATGTTGAAAATTCTTGTGGATAATGACTAGGAAAACTACTAGATTATATTCTCTAGTATAACTATAAAAATTGTTAAAGATAATTTTTGAATCTAAGACTCCGTTTGGATTGGCTATTTTTTCAAAAAATAAGTTTTTCAAATACAATGTTACAATAATATACAATAACTCAAAAAACATCCCATCCATATTACAAAGTTTGGATTACAATTTGTATATATGTATGTATTGCGGTTTTTTAGTACAAGCCTCCATATGCCTCCACTTTTGCCTAGAATTTTAGATTTATTTTAATTCATAAATATTTGGTTCCCCAATTTTTTGAAACAGTCAATTTATTTGAAATTGTCAGTTACTAGCCACGTAACTTCTCATGATCTCAACATTTTAATTGCTCTACACATTTCGGTGACCTTTATCCTTTTTCACTATTTCAAATTTAGGTGACTCTTAACCACTAACCTGCCAAAAATCCACAACTGATGATTACTTATCAAGTTTTTTCACTTTGTTCCCTTACCAGTTTTATTCTCAATCGTCATCCGCCCAAATCAAAAAAAAAAAAAAGAGAGAAAAAAAACACTGTGTATCAAAGCCTGACCATGAAGGAAATCCATGTAAATGTCAATCAATTTACTGTTATGAAATTCCTAATCACATATGTCATATAGAAAGCTCTCAAGTCCAGATAATCAAGCAAAAAACCAGTTCAAGTTCCCAGAGCTGTGGCAAGATGGTTTGGTTTGGAAGCAATTCATTGCATAGGTACCGTTCTATTTGTTATTCATAGCTAGTTTAAGAATATTTTGAAATTTTAAGGTCACAATAGGAAATGTAAGAGAGGATATTTATATAAAATATCCAAAATGATTGAAAAAAATATCCAAAATGACAGACTGCAATCTGGTCGCAAACTAAATTTGGCTTGAGAGTAGAGGGAATAGGTTGTGTGGAAAAAAGGAAGGGGAAAGTGACGAAAGGTTGTGTGTATGGTTGATGAAGAAAAGAGTAGTGATCTGTTGGCATTTTGAGTACTTTGCTGTGTTTTCCTATGGATAGTATTTGCACAAAATGCAAATTATCATAATAGCATAAGAGTAGTACGTTTTTGCAAAATCAGTCACTAATTGTTGCATTTGAATTAAATTTGATTTTTTTTAATATTCTAAACTTTATGCTTCGGGTTTGACTTAAATATCTTTCATCGGTTATTAATACACGGGTCTAGGATTGCTTTTGTATATATTTTTTATGGATCGAATTATTTTTCTTACGACCCCGTAGTACCTTTTTATTTTGAGGGATTGGAACATGCAACCTATAGTTAAAAATTAACCTGATGTTGAAAATAATTAACACATTCTACTAAACCAAATTTTATATCTTTTCTTGGTATATAATTCATTTTCATAAATTTGGACAGAAAAAAATACTTCTTAAAAACTTTTTAGATTTTGATTTCATGTAACAAAAATAAATTTTTGTTATCATTATAGTTTAAAATGTAAACTCGTGCATAATATTAGTTGGGTACGTAATTAAGGACGGTTGATGGTAACTAATTTCACAATATATTCCTCGTCTTGTTGCCACTTCTGAAGTCACCTCCCTCCCCCATTAGCCCAAAGAAAAACTGTAGCCCAAGACACAGGTAACGGCTAGAAGTCCGAACCTAGGTTTTCAGGCCCAAACCATGTATCGACTCGGTCAAGCTCCGAGATCAAGAGTCAATGGGTTCGATCAGAGTCGAACTGATGATGTCAAAAATACAAATTACTTAAAAATTAAAATATTGTATGTAAAATATCTAAGAGCATGTTAATATCAATAAAGGTATATTTATATATATTTGATATTTCAAATGTATTTAACAAGAAAATGTAAAGAAATTAGAACGATCAAGTAGCAATTTATATTATTCAATGAATATTAACAAATTTAGATTTACAATTATGGATTTGATTGAAAAATAAGACCAAATTTTAGGACAACATTTATAAAGTATGAAATATTTGAAATATATTAATAATTTTTAACAATTTAGGAGTCAAAACATAATATTGAAAATGCTTTGACCCCACATCACACTTTCCCATTTCTTCCTCTACTCCTGAATCCTGATGCATTCCATAGAGCACAACTACTCGATTTTCAACATTCTCTTCCTCCTAACGCATTCCATTCTGCAACTCCTGTCTTCTTCTTCTTCTCCTTCTTCTTTTTTAAATTTCATTTTCATTCTTATTTTGTTAGTTGTTTATTCTCAAACTCAAGAAATATCAAGTTTTCATCTGTTTTCTTCAAACTTTTCTCTTCTCCACTCCCTTTTTTGCATTTTTTGGGTATTTTCTTCTTTTGAATACGAGTTCTAAGATTAGATTTTGTTTAAAAGAAAGGTTAAAGCATTGATTTTTTATGGTAGAATTGAAATGAATGAGTGAAAATGGATTTGTAAAGGAGGGGAGAGCTCACAAGGATTTGGAGTTCGAGGAAAGGGAAAAAAATCAACAAAAAGGAAATATAAGAAAACCTAGTTTTTACCAATTCTTCCAGTTTCCGGTCAAATCCAATTTTTAACCAGATTTGACTGAGTTTTTATCAACCCAAGTTTTTAAGATAACTCAAATCGAACACTTGACCGGTTCTCGATTCGATCGGTGGACCGATGGATCCGGTACGAGTTTAAAAACATAGGTCCATGCACGATCCTTCTACACGTTTGGTGGTAGTGGTGGCTTATTTTTGGTCCAAGACCATTCATTTGTAGCAGCCATCTCGTCTTATGGGACTTAACCACCAAATAAAGCAAACGGTGTAATCTCGGTTCCTTGCACCTGCAGTTAAAATCCAAAGTGTATCTATACTTTTCTTGTTAAGATGGTGTACGTGCAACTTTGCAACTAGTGATGAATTACTCATTTACTCTGCAATTTATTCATCTTCTTTTGATTTCTGGTGTCATGTGCAACATCAGTTGTATTAATCCTTAACTAATAATGGGAGTGTTTGGATACCAAAATTATTTCAAATAATATTTCGTTTGCATCACAAACACATTTTCCAACATACCTTTTTATATTCCCAATCACCTTTTTATCTCACATACATCATATCACAAAAAGTGCTACAGTAATTATTCCAAATAATATTTCAAATAATACACTATCCAAAGAGGAGTATCATAATCAAAGATTCCAAACAATTCTCTGCATCATACAAACATTGGACCGATACATTGAATTGACATTATACATAATGTCCTATAATTTCCAGTTTCCAGCAAAAGGGATATAAGATCAACAAGCAAGACACTGAGGATTATTGCATTCAGAGGTTAATCAATCATTGGTTTCAAGAAATGGATAGTCAGTGTAGCCAACAACAGGATCAGATGTATAGAAAGTGTCTCTATGGTACTTGTTCAGAGAAGCATTTAACTCGAATCTTCTGGGCAAATCTGGATTGGCCAAGAACAAGCGTCCATATGCAACAAGATCAGCCTGATTTTCGGCCACAGCTCTGTCGCCATCTTCCCTATTATAACCGCCAGCAGCAATGAAAGTACCGTTGAATGCCTTTCTCATCGGCATAAGACTATCTGCAGTTTCCGATTTTTCTCCAAGAGTTTTCATCCTCGGCTCAACCATGTGGCAATAAAGAATTTTGTGCTTGTTCAAGGCTTCCGCCATATAAAGGCCTAGAGCTTTTGCATTTGAATCGCCCGCTTCATTGTAATTTGCAAAAGGGGAAAGCCTTAATCCGACTCTATGAGATCCTATTGCATCTGAAACAGCTTCAACTATTTCTAAAGCAAATCTGCAACGGTTCTCCAAGGAACCTCCATATTCGTCTGTTCGATCATTGATTTGGTCTTTCAAGAACTGGTCTATTAGAAAACCATGAGCACCATGGATCTCTACCCCATCAAAACCTGCAAATTTTAACACAACACATGTAGTTAGGGAAATGAACCGGCTTCCTTTCTCTTTCTCCAATTGTCGCTTTCCTTCTTCAGATCGAAATCGAATGCTGTACCTGCTTTTTTCTCACTAGAACTATGTACTGATGTACATGACTAACTCTACTAGAACAAGAAACAAAACTATGCAAGTTCACATGAGAAGCAATAACGCTGGAGACAGTACTAAAGCAAAATCAAGTTTACCTCAACCGGAAAAATGCTTGGCAGAGAAGAACAAGTGTTTCGGGTTTGGTGTTCTTTGTCTCAACTCTCAAATGCTTGGTAAATTTCTGAACATCAAACTATTGCTTCTTTTCCCCCCAAAAAAACAAACTTCTATTTTTTTGGTATTCTTTTATTTTTTCTTCTTTCCAACTCCCTTTAGAGTTTAAACTAATTAATCACAAGCATACATTGAATTTGCAGTGTATATGATTAACAATTTGACATGAGTTGAATATTGGACGTCACTAAGAAAGACTCAAATGCTGTAGATTTCATGAAGTTCTTTCTATCCTAACCAAAAACCGTACCTGCTTCAATGGCATTAATAGCAGCAAGCCGGAAATCGTTGACAATCCCAGGAATTTCTTCTGTCTTTAAACGTCTTGGGGGTGAATATTTTGGGGCATCAAAACCTTCGGGAGTTAATGGTTTGTCTGTCGACGAGATTGGAGCTTGTCCATTGGGCTGAGAGTCTGTAAATGGGAGCTTCACAGTGACTAGTTTCCAATTTTAAACAGTGGACAAGAAACCAAAGAAAATTTTTGTTTCCTGGTGCAGGATGATTATCAAGAAAGGTCGCAGTTAAACTTTTCTATATATATTTTTTCTCTCTGTTTGATGATTTTCCCTTTTATAATTCCAACATGCAATAACATGAAACTAATTAGCTTGAGAAAGAATGAGAGAAGAAGTTACCAGAACTAGAAACCCTTCCCACATGAAAAATTTGGCAAAAGATAATACCGCCTTTTGCATGAACTGCATCTACTATGGGTTTCCAAGCCTCAACTTGTTCCTTTGTCCATATGCCAGGTGAAAATGGAATCCTTCAAGCATAACATAATATTGGCAAAATTTTCAACCAAAAAAACAAAAAAATGTCAGAATTTGACAGTTTTGCTACCTGAACTTTTTTATTGAGCGCTTTGGTACCTAAAATTTTTCTTTCTTGCTACTCCATTATTAATTTATTGCTAAATATGTATTCTTGAATTTAAATAAGAGTTTAGGATGCAAAATAACATTAATCTTTTGTGGTATAGACGTTAAGAGCAGGGTCTTGCATAAGAATTGCTGCTAAAATTACCCTATGAGCGATGTGTCAGAAACTCCTGCGGCTTCAGTTATGATAAGACCACCTCTGGAGGTTCTCTGAGAGTAATATAATACTGCATGTGGTTGTGGTAAATTGCCATAACTTCTTTGCCTTGCCATTGGTGCCAAAACAATTCTGCATATAATTGACAAAGATAGTGGATAAATATCATAAATTAGCCTTCAAATTAGAAAACAGTACTAATACTTTCCAATGAAATCAAACTTGTATAAAAAAGAAGAGTTTACAAGGAAAATTAATGAGTACTTATGAATAAATCCGCCAAATGGGGCACCTACACTACAAAGTTTCAGTCGTGACAAAGAAAGATAAAAGGAAGGACCAAGGAATGAATGCGGAGAAGAGGATGTACCTATGAAATAGCTGAAAATTGCCCAGCTTATATGGGGTCAGTAAAGGGATTGGTTGCTGAGATTGTTCCTTCTCTTGCCCATCTTCCATCTTCTTTCCCATTTCTAGATTTGTTATTAATGCAACTAATGAACCAAAAATTTTTTTTCCCTTGTGCTCAGAAGTTAAAAGAACTAGTGATACAGAGATGTTTAACGCTGTATCATCTGGTTTCAGTTATTTATATAGTTGAAGCAAAGACTTGTACGATACATAGGTCATGAGTGATGCAAAGATTTGCATATGATAGCCAAATTGAAGTCTAGTTTGACCGTTCTTGCATTTTATAGAGTTCAATTTCCCTCCTCTTTTATGTGTAATAGTAATATTGAAAAGGGCAAATTACACTTTACCCCTTGTGGTTTAGTGTTTTATTACATAACCCCCATATGGTTTCAAAAGTTATACATAATCTTCTCATGATTTGGATTAAAGTATCAAAGTGACGGAATTTGCAATCATAACGGAGTCAACTAAAATATAAAAAAATACTCCTATGTAAAGTTAAAAATTATTTATTAACCACAGGGGGGTTATGTATATATATTGAAAATCATAAAGGGATTATATGGTAAAGTATTAAACCATAAAGGCATTATATGGTAAAATACAAAAATCATACGGGGTTAAAGTGTCATGCATATTATATTTATATATTTTGATCACTTAAGCCATTTTAGTTTATAAACAAGGATAATTTTGATATTTTTATAGGTTCCGTCATGGATGATCATTTTCTGTCATTTTGACACTTTGATCCAAACTATTAGGGAGTTATATATAACTTTAAAACTAGATGGAAGTTATATGAAAATTAGCTATATCACAGGAGGATAACGTGTAATTTGCCCTATTGAAAACTTGAACAAGTATAAAGTTACAATACACTAAGCCAGAAAGGTTTTTAAAAAAATGGCTTTGCTTACTGAAATTTGCATTTTTGTTTGGTACTATGGTATTAAAACCTGAAAAAGGTGGGTCAATCCTCAACGTTGAATAATCATCTTCTGAAAACTTCTAAACATTACGAATGAACAAGTGTAACAAAATTACTACAGCAGGATTAATTTTAATTAGTGTTATTCGATAAAATGTAATGTTGTTATACTCGGATTAGATAGCGATTCGGCTAAACTATTGGGTCAAAGATCAATTGGTTGGATTGGATGGACCATTCTCCAAAATTATATAAAAAGTGAATTCATGTCTAAAATATGTCAATTCTCCAAAATTACTTGAAAAACTAAATTAAAACAAATCATACTCAATTCGAGATCTTTTTGTTGAGAATATAGCTTTATAATGCAAGTTGGAATCATTGATGATAAATTGATAAGAGGATAGGGATGAAAACTTCTTGATTTATAGATTAATTAGCGAAGCGAGTGATTTTGATATTTACATCAAGTGGATGGTGTTTTTGTATTCCTATTAATAAATGAAAATTTTACAATTTAAATAACTTAAATTATGTTTCGAGAAAATAATAAAAAAAATTTGAGAATCGAGTTAAACAGTTGAATCAGGTTATTGATTTGACCCATTTTTTACGATTTTGACTGATTTTTACCAATATAATTTTGTGTTATTAACCAGTTAGGGAAGACGGTTGGTTTACAGTCCAACTGACCGATCCGATCCGGATGTAACAACACTGATAATAAGTGGATGTGTGATACTTGGTCAATGTTCAAAAATTATCTATGAGAAGGTAAAATAGCCCATTTCTATACGCCTTTTTGGACTCAAAACTTTAGAAAATCAAAAAAAGACACCACATGATACCCTGAATGTTTGACTTAATTAGATCTATACAAAGTCAAAAAAAAAACCTCTTAATTTTTCTTTTTCCAAGAACTGAGGTGATAAATGACAAATCGATCTCGACGACCCAAAAACGACAAGCACTGACAGTTGATGCGTCATTGCTCTGCTCTGAATATTGCCGCTTTCAATTTGTGGGTGGAAATTAGTGCACCTGCCATTGACTATATAATTCTGTATAGTTGACATTACAAGGCCGCTAACAAATACATCAATTGCAAATTTATACTCCCTCCGTCCCACTTTAATAGTCCTGTATTCCTTTTTCATCTGTCCCAAATTGTAGTCCACTTTCCAATTGAAGAATGTAGTTGTATTTTAATTTTTCTAAAATACCCTTATTCAATGTAAGTAGTTGTTACTATAAACCTACTCCATTTAATGAGAGTTGATTCTTTTTTTACCATCAATTCAAGTTCCCATAAAATTGTACCATATTTAATGTGAGGGTATTTTAGGAAAATAGCAATCTAAATTTACTTTTCCAACAAAGTTAACTACTTTTTCTTAAACTGTGTGAAAAAAGAAACAGGACTATCAAAGTGGGACGGAGGGAGTACAAAAGATTCAATATCGTGGCAATCATTCTAGCGGAAGTAATTAGAGAAGGATTTTTTTTTACGTAGAAGGTTTAGAATCGAAATCTCTTACTCACGCTCTCCCTCTATCCATATCGTTCAATCCATTTTTCCCCTAGTAATTAAAGAAGGTTTAATTTCACTTTTTATCGTATGACAAGTTTATTCTTGAAAACAACGAAAAGGTCCTATAAAAAAATGAATTTCCCTTGTGGTAAAGGAACCCCATAGGGGTTGAAGAAAATGGAATAGAGGATTGGAACCGGCTATATTTGTGGTTGTATTTATAATTTGATAGAATTTTATCTTGTAATCAAATTTTTAATTTGATATGATTTTATCTTTTATAACATTTATTATGATGTAGAAACTTTTACATAAGCTCCGAGCAACGTAAATGAAAGTGGAACATAATGAGAAACAACATCCTTTCCAAAATTTAAGATAAATAGCAGTAACATCCCTTAACATTTGATCCCAAAACCACTTTGGTCCTAACCAAAAAAACTGCTGAAATTCTCCTCTGGCAACGAAGGAGGATCCGCAACCGGAATAAGTACTCCAAATATTACACAGCCTTGGAAGGATTGTTTTATGCATCACTAGAATCAAGAAATGGATAGTCTGTATAGCCAGCAACTGGATCAGGTGTGTAGAAAGTCTCTCTGTTATACTCGTTCAGAGGAGCATTTAATTCAAATCTCTTGGGCAAATCTGGATTGGCCAAGAAAAAGCGCCCATACGCAATGAGATCAGCACGATTTTCAGCCACAGCTTCGTTACCATCTTCCCTATCATAACCTCCTCCAGCAATGAATGTACCCTTAAATGCCTTCCTCATTGGCAGAAGACTTTCATCAGGGTAATCAGCTTTTTCCCAAAACCTTGGCTTGACCATGTGACAGTACAATATTCCATACTTATTCAAAGCTTCGGCCATATAAAGTCCCAGAGCTTGGGGATTTGAGTCTCCTGATTCGTTGTAATGGTCGAAAGGGGAGAGTTTTATGCCAACTCTGTCAGGTCCTATTGCAGTGGAAACAGCTTCAACTATTTCCAGAGCAAACCTGCAGCGGTTCTCCAACTTGCCACCATATTCATCTGTTCTATCGTTGATTTGATCTTTCAAGAACTGGTCTATCATATAGCCATGTGCTCCATGTATCTCCACCCCATCAAAACCTGCATATTTAAGAAGACTAGGTCATCAAATCAACCTTTTTGTTCTGTTGGCTCCCTTTCCACTTGTTTCTCTCATCAAATATCCTCTCCATTATGCAATAATTAAAGGAAGAAAGATCTGATTTGGACTTCCTTAGCTGAAATTTAAATAGCAGAAGAAAAATTCGTATAAATATTAACATGCTCTTCCCTCTCTCACAAGATAGGTATTGCTGCCTAGTTAAGTTTAAGAGATTTATCAAGTCTTGACCAGACATGAAAAGCCTAACCAGCTTCAATAGCATTAATAGCAGCAAGCCTGAAATCGTCGACGATTTGAGGAATTTCTTCAATCTTTAACCGTCTGGGAGGTGAACATTCATGGACACTAACACCATCTGCTTGAATCTGGGTAGGTAACAGCTTGTCTGTGGATGAAATTGGAGCCTGTCCATTGGGCTGAAAATCTGTAAGTGGCAACAAACCAAAACTAGCTTTTAGAGTAAAATCAGAAAGGACCACTAACTAGGTCTAAATAAAGGAGAGACAATTTGAATTGTCTACAAGACAATAACACTGTTCAAACTTCTACACAGGCTTGGTAGCAATACAAAACTGGAAATCTGAAGGAGTGGTCTTGACAAGTGAATATTGGTTAGGATTTACATTCCAATTGTGCCTTTTGAATCTTCATGTAAAGCTGACATGAACCGAAAACCGAGCTTATGATATGTAATCAGAGGACAAATTACCATAATTTGATACCCTTCCTACATGCCAAATCTAGCAAAAGAATATACCACCTCTGGCATGAACCGCATCAACTATGGGTTTCCAGGCCTCAACTTGTTCCTTAGTCCATATTCCAGGTGTTGACTCATACCTTCATTCATCAGGAAATATTGAACTGAACACATGTAGCAATGACCACAAAAACTATAGAGTGAAATGTGTGCGCGCACTGATAATACATACTCTCCAATAAGAATTTGACAAAAAACTGATAGTAATATTACCCTCTTGCTGTTTCAGAAATAACTGTGGCTTCTGCTATTAGCAGACCACCTTTGGTCGTTCTCTGGGAGTAGTATAATTTAGCATGTGGCTGTGGAACATTGTCGTAAGATCTTTGCCTTGTCAGAGGTGCTAAAACAATTCTGCATGAATTGGCAAAAGAAGGTACCTAAATCAGCCTTGAATCATCTTGTGGGGTCTCACGTTAATCACCTCCAATGATGAAATTATTTGATGAGAAATGAAGATAGCTGGAAGGATCCACCAATAATATATTTCCAAATAGTTCAGACTGGGTGGATCACGAACATATAGGTTCAGAAAATTGTGTTATCATTTGAAAGATGAGAGCAGGTGAGATAGTAGCATTGAGATGGCAACCGATTTCTCTCATCTAAGTGCTCGTAAAAAGGCAGTAAGGAGTATGCAGACAAAGTTCGAAAAAATCTACTTGAACTCTGCGCAAAAGGCAGACAGCCATGAGCATACAGAAGGCAGAGCAAAGGATGAATCTGTTTCCAGTTTATGGGGAAAACTTGGGAGATTCTCTAGAAAAGTTATAGAAATCGTGTCATTATGGAACTTCCACTGAAGCAGATATGGTTCAAAACTTTTGATCAGAATAAAATGATACTGCTGTATATGGAAACAGCACAAAACAAAGCTATGAGCAGTAAGTCATTCAGATGACATATATCTATCAAAACTTCGGAACCAAGTGCCAGAGATTGCACTGCAATGTACAAATTTTCTTTTGATTACTTGAGAGATTCAAAATCAATCATCAGTCTTCCAAAGAGTTATAGAGTCTGTTTCACTTGAAATTAGACCAAAACCTCTGAACTGAAGGAAAAGAAAATTTGAAAGTTCATGAGGTTGCTCATGAATAATCATTCAATCCTTTTTCTAAGCGAATAATCATTCAATTGGTTTATATGTTCTGTAAAATCGCAAGTTCTTTGAAGTTCTGATTTGCAAATTTATCAAACTAAAGATATAAAGAATTTCGACTGAATGCTGATGCTGAGTATATAAATTGTTATGCCAGTGGGCTAAAACTTTCATCAACAGCAACCGAAATTGTGTCAACTCCATCAGAACGCAGGACCATTTCCTCACTTAGATGTTCTGAACCTCAGCAGTGTACTGATACGTTATTTTATCCTCCAGCTGAGATACTATGGTGCAATCAACAGTTCCTGTAACAGACAGTATCCATGGAATCTCCCCCTTCATATTGGACTTTCAGGTGAAAAAATTTTACTCTCGTAGCCGAACCCGAAACGTTCAACCAAACATGGAAGCAAAGCTACATGATATACAAAGCCCAACTCGGCATCAAAAATAACTAAGAATCAATGCTGGTTAAGGGGACTGGATTAATGGGACTATGAAGCAACTTTTCATTAGCTTCTTCCATTTAGTTCCACATGAGACCAGACTCTACAGAGATTTCTGGCTCATTTATTCACCAAAGCATAGAAGCTTTCGCTATTTGACTTGGTTTGCTAACATACAGAATTTTAAATGGTAAAATTATTTGCCTCAACTAGCTGATTTATCCCAAAGTTACAAGAATTATAAAGTAGATACATGAGAGGTTTTCATAGAGAAACCACCCTAACAAAGAAAAATGACAAAAGATCTGCGTTTTCATCAAAAACTGATGAAGTTCCATTAAGAAGACACATAAGCAGCGTTTCTTGATTACAAATTACAGATACAGTACAGCATTTTCATTAGGAAACTAAAGGAAACAAATTGTAATAGTCAATAATCTGAGAGAGATGTACCTATGAGAGAGCTGGAAGTTTCCCAACTTATAAGGAGTTAGTAATGGGATTGGTTGCTGATGGTGGTACTGCGAATGTTGCTCCTCTTGCCCATATTCTAAAGCTTTTTCCATCTCTGGTTACTGTTACACCCAGCCTTCCGGCACTTTCCCAAAGCAATAATATACGATGAATCACATCACATAAAGAGGAGCAGTTACCCGGGCATGGACCACAATTAGCGTATATGATTTTTGCACCGTCCCTGAGCAGTCCTCTCACAAAAGGAAATGAGAGGACTGCAACAAGCCACGTATAATGGAGGCAGCAACAAAGGAAACGACGCTGTTTTAGTAAGTGAGTAGAGAAAAAAATTAAAAAAAAAAACATTTGAGAGGCTAACGGACTCCGTTAAAATACCTCAGCTGTCCGTTCCAAAAATTCCCGCTCAAATTAATGAGGCACGACTCTTCATCTGAAATCTTTAAATGAAATAAAATTTTGGTCTCCCTCCAAAAACATATCTTGTAAACATTCATTCACAATTCCAGAGTATCAGCAAAATAATATCCCTACCCCAAATTGAAAATTTTCAAATGAGAGATTTTTGGAGAAAGTGTTGCAGAAATATAGTATCATCAATCAGTATACTGAGGGAACAAAAGAAATAACTATTGCAGGACAAAAATTTTTCATAAAGGCTGCAAAGAGGCAGAAGTTGGTGAGATCTGAAGCAGAAATAGACTCAATCGAATTGGACTAAACCCCAAAGGTAAGAATATTGCAAACTCATTGCACTATTTGGCTTGTTTTGCGACAGAAGGGGGATGAATTTACTTGCATGATTTTGTTCATACAACTTGTTTAAGACAGTGTGACATGAGTAATGAAATTGGAACTCTAGTGAAAACTCCTAAGCAAGGAAATCATATGGGTAGCACAAATTAGATACATTGAGAGTCAACTTAAAGAACGTATGCACAGGGAACTTATGCATGCCAAGTGTTTGTAAATTTGACTCAATAGACGAATTAAATGACTTAGGATGCTTATAGATATATAAAATAACAGGGAGAGTGTGAAGGTAATTGTTCATTGCTTTTTTTTTATTCTTGTTGCAGGATAGCAGTGACACCATATAGTTTAAACTGTATTACCGACTGTGTATGGGCATTTACATCACAGTAGATTGACACATACAAAGATAAAAGATAAGTAAAGTGAGTTATTGTAAATTCCACGAATGAAATATAGAGTACAACACTGTAACGTCTGACTCACAATGCGTACATTTATGACTATAAACGGTAACTGTCATCTAACAACATGTATATTATCGGAAACCTATTGTGCACAACTGTGACACTATGCGACCATTACTCACATATATGATTTTGTCATAGGTTTTAGCATCCGAAAAGTCTACCTAAACAAGGATTAGGATGGCTTGACAACATCAAGAAGGTACACTTATTGAAAGGTATTCCATAACATGATTACAATGATATTTACCTACTCGTAATTGCTTTTAAAGTATGGTGTAACTTGTTGCAAGATATAAATTTTACTACTTGTAATTGCTTTTAAAGTATGTCGTAACTTTGAATAACTTGTAAGATTTTGTCTAGACAAGGTATGTGATGTACACCGTATTTATTGGAATGTATAGCATGTTAGTCATTAATAACATTTATATCATATTTTTTACTAGATGATTATTTGTTACAATCGTCTATGAAATTGACCATTAGTTCTTACGAGAGTGCATTAAATTAGATAAATAGTTTACTTCAATGAATGACAAGTACATATATACTTAGTGAATGTATAATCTGATTGAAATAATGTACACCGTGTAACCGACCAAATACAATGTGTACAAATTATTGAATATGCAGTTAGTTGTCCACATGCATATTGCAATTAGCTGTTGCAGTCACTTGTACTGATTTTTAGTAAATGTTTTTTACTTGTATCAGTAGTACTGACTTGTCTGTAAATACCTTATACAGTGAGTTGTAAAAATACAATTAGTTTACTAAAATGTACGTCATTTTAGGTATTAGTTACTTGAATGTGCATATCTATAAAAGATAGTGTAATGGTATGCATACCTTTGAAAAGGTTATTGGTGCCTTGACCAACCTGGGCATCTCCTTACAAGCTGCAGTAGATGTGTAATATTACTTGTACGAGTAATACTAATTTGCCTATAAGCACCTTATACGGGGTGATCTATGAGGTACAATCAGTTTATAAAAATGTACATCATGTTAGGTATTAGTTACTTGACTGTGTATATCTGTAAAAGGTACTGCAATGGTATGTATAACTTTGAAATGATTATTGACCTAGATAAGGTGTGTGATGTATACCATATTTATCAGAATGAACAATATGTTATTCATCAATACGATGCATAGAAATTGTTAAACATGCGGTTATTTACTCACATGCATATTGCAATTAGTGATCACAACAATATGCATAGTTTGCAATATGCATGGTGCAATGGCATGCATACATTTGGAATGATTATTGATGTTTTGGCCCACTTGTGCATCTCCTTGTAGGCTGCAGTGGGTTTATAATTTTATCTATATGAATAATACTAATTTATCTATAAGCATCTTACACGGAGTGATGTATGAGGTACAATTAGTTTATAAAAATATACATTATGTTAGATATTAGTTAGTTAACTGTGTATATCTATAAAAGATAGTATAATTGTACACATAAATTTGGAACAGTTATTTAGCCCTTTGATCAATTTATGCATCTCCCTATAGTAGATGTGTAATTTTACTTGTATGAGCAGTCTTTGTTTGTCTGTGAGTATCTTACACAGGATGATGTATGAGGTACAATCAGTTTACAAAAATGTACATCATGTTAGTTGTTAGTTACTTGATATGTAAAAGAGAGATTAGATCATTGAACCCATCGTTACTTGACTATGTATATATGTTAGGTGTTAGTTACTTGAACGCTACATCGTTGAACCCCAGTTGTGAGTATGAAATTTGGACTGCATCTTGTAATGTGTTAAATTTTTTCAGCATCATATCTAAATTGGTATGATGAGCCAGTACACTATTACTGATATCTTATACTCGCCTATGTTATTGGTTGTAGGAAAAAATTTCAAAAATGAAAAAATTCGACAAGCAGTCTGATGCTAGCTTATCTGCTAAGCTAAAAAAGCTATTCAAAATTCGCAATAACAATATAGGGGTTGATCCCGCGAATTGTGAGTGGGTATGCAATTAGCACCTTTAACTCAAGACTTTTTTATTAGATGTTGAATATCCAAAAATGTAGAATCAGGTTACATACCTTTTCCGTGTTATTTTTTTTTTATACCTCATTCGTTTCAGTTACTTGTTCCGGTATGCACAGAGGGGTATTGATTTGTTTACAGCTTTGATGTCTCACAGAGACAAATGTACCTGCTAGATCCTAATAGCGATCAAGCAAAGAGTAAAGACATAAGTGTACTTAATCGACTGATATGTTGGACTGTCACCTAAATGCATTACAAGAGAAGAGAACTATATTGTAGTGTTTCTAATCTGCTTGACAAAATCTTTGGTGCTATAGAAACGTGCCTTGGGGTTGATCGTGGCGACAAAGTTTGGTCTCGCAATTGACTTCTCCAGTTTCTCGTTTGCACTTGCCGAAGTCTCTCATCACTCACCAAATAAAGTGTAAATAGTTTTACTTCTCACATGTTTAATTGTTACAACTGCAAATATTTTATTACAACATATAAACTCCAACCTCTGTAATGTGAAGTCAACATGAACAGTTGTGATAGTGGTATTTTCATCATGACATTCCTAGAGCATTGGAGCAGAAGATTAGTTGTTTGGCTTACAGAGGTATTATAATTTGCTTATATTTTTTTCCTAATTTACATCTGGAATTGTGGAAAATAGTTGTTACCATGGACATGAAAAATTACTATTATGTTTAAATTGGATAGGAAAATGTTGGCAAGTATTGAGTGCTATACACAACTTGATTGTGTACCTCATCAAAGAACTCTAAGCTTTTGGACAACTTTTCAAACCTGAAAGAAGCAAGACGGGCATGGTAGAATGTTGGTAATGCTTGAATTTCATTAAGTAAGATGTGACTGTAGTTTGACAAAATTGAATCTTCTCCCATTTGTACATTGTTATGTGTACCTTGTAGCTTTTGAATTGGTGTAGACTAGAATCAGGTCCGATGAGAAGGACTACGTTAACCTTGTTGTATGTTGATGGAACGTTTAAATTAACAGTTTTCATATGTACATAAGTGTACTTGTTGTTAAATTTGGACGACGAACACATCACAGTATGGGGTTCATACATTTCTCCCCAAAAATTGTGCTAAAGTTTGTAACTGATTTGCAACACGATGTAACATGAAACAAGACTCTTGGCACTACAAATTTCACGCTTTGTACATAAGTATTTTGATCCGACATGGTTCAGGCGCTGCATGTAACTCTATAGCTTCCACTTCCGTGATGTACTAGTTGGCCTTATATGCATTGGGGTCTGATATTTTACCATATTAAAGGGTATTACGGACTATAAAAGGCCTCCCTTGTAGGCGTATATCCCTTACACAGACTCCAGTTTGTTCGTCCCCCTTTCATTTTCACCTGCATTGTTATTCAACTTCACACTTCCAATTTCTCTTTATATTAAAGCGGCAATGGACTCGTGTACTCGATTCATTTTTTTATTTTCAACCTCCCTATAACAGGGATTACAGTCTCATCAATACAGTGTTCAGTTTTAAATCAAGCTCTTGTGAGCCAATTAAAAGCATCTAGGTTTGCTTGATGTTTGGGAAAATCTCGCTATTTTAATGAGATACTCGAGAAGGTCTCGCTACATCAAATATTTTGGAGTTCGAAACGATCATCTCTGTATTCTCATTAGACACTTAATAAAGTGCCTAAGAAATTTAATGTGTCGGAGGGAGGAATTATTGTTTGTGCCAATGGCAATTGCACAAGCAAGAGAAAAGGAAAGGTTCATCGGATATTAACTAGTCGTAGTATCACTAGTTGTAACATCGAGGAATATCACTAGTTGTATAATCACTAGTTATAATATCACTAGTTTTAACTAGAGAAGATGAAAAGCTGCCGATGGCAAATTCATTAGTTGTAATGAATTGTAACATACACCTAATTAGTTGTAACTCAATCTGTACATCTCGTTATGACTATTTGTTGCATTTTAAATATTAGTTATCTCACTTTCAAATTAGTTGTCCCAACGAAATATCATGTTCTTCTGTGAAACTGTTACTTGGCATGTGGTCGTGTGGAACCAATCCCAGATGCCAATTGTAACTTTCTTTTCGTACTAAAGGAGTGATACCTATTGAAGTTCTTATAATTCTATCTGTAATACTCATCGTTAATACAATTGTAAATCACATATCTAAGTTTTAACATAAACGAACATGACAAGGTGTCTGTACAAGCACATCAAGAAGTTGTAACAGCTTATGAACTTCTTGTATCGTATATATGCGGCATTCCCTGGTAGGGACAACATGACTGCATAGTAAATGTTCATCCACAAACACCGTAAATCTGGTATTAGACATCTTCATGTCTGAAAAATCTGATGCTAGACACCTAATGTCTAAAAAATCTGGTACTAGACACCGCAAATCTGGTGCTAGACAATTAATGTCCGAAGTAATTTTAGAGTTACTATCAACAAGCACTAATTCATTGAGAGATTGTATATTAAAACAAGCTTACAATATGGAACCGATCGAAACTGAGCAATAGCTTCTCTGGACAAGTACAAACATTAGTAAATGAGGTGAACTTGGGAGACGGATATTTGGAACAACCAATTGTTTTGTATTCATAAAAATTGTAGGTACATATCATTCATCAACCTGTAACTGAGGGGAGTTGATGTCAACAGTTAGTCGCAATCCCTAGGTGTTATTTCTTTCCTGAAACGCGTAACAATGGCAAATCAATCAATACAGTTAATGGAACATACGGTTAATGATATATGCTGTCGAAGTATCCAATTAACAAGATACTATAAATATGTGATGTAATGATAAAAATTTATCACCTAAGATGATGGTGAAAATACATGATATGCATCCTTATCACAGTGTGTTGAAATTGCCGCACGCTCTACCTACATTGTATAATATAACTATTCAACTATCAACAACACACTAGCAATGCCTATACTACTCAGTTACAAAGCTAAATTGGACTAGACGTTATAATAAAAATGATATTTCAGATCATTAAGATATCTCTGACGGAGTTATACTTAAAAAATATAAAAAATTTGAGGTGCATCTATTCTGTAGGGACACTTCAATGAGGCCCCTGATCAGCCAATCGGTGGACTTTCGGATAATACAAAATAATATGCTATTAAAGCATTAAATGTTAACTACAAAATATGCATGCTTCGACAACATTCGTGTGCCCACCATTACAATTAAAGAAAAAGTAGGTCTACAATACGAAAAAATGACTTTATTTTATCTACTAAATGTATGCATATCATTGGACTTTCCTTGATTTCGAGAGCAACAGCGTTTGGAGAGCCATTTACTGACTGGCTCATTGAATGCATTTACGAGTTTTGTCTGGGCCAAATAATTGTATAAGACAGACAAAAAAGGTATATCAGGAGGGATGTCAGCCTTAACAAAATCATCACACAATATAACATCATCATAATTAATTGTGCTGTTAGAAACATCCAAATAAAAGTTAAAACCATGCTCATTTTATACTAACCGAAACTAAGTCAGTTGATGAACTAATTTAATATCATTACATTAGTGAAATACTAATTTACAATACCATACCAGTTTTACTTCATGGTCACTATTTATTCAGATAAAATAATATTTCTCCAACATGATGTTAAGGAACATTGAATTGTAACCAATTTCTTTCATTAGGTAAGTCCAGCTAAACAATATGTACATAGTGTAACACATTTATCTACAATCTACACTCATATCAAATTTAAAAGAAATCCTCTTTAATTAATTCATTGCTATTGCATGAATAGGTACCAAATTTCTAACATAAGGTAGCAACTGGCAATGTTTAATTAATAAAGTGTGCAGTTTCCTCCCCCTTTGTGTTCATTATTTCTTTTTTCATTTCTCGCTCCAATGTGATTCTTTACGTTTATAGATGCCAAATTATGTTAGAACCCACTTAATTAGAGATACATAAGAGTATTTCTTAACTACTAGTAGTTTATCTCAAAAAATATTTACTATCAAGAAGTATAGTTAGCCACAATTACTCAGATATCTCATAATCCTAGAAGAATCCCTCTTTAGAGATCCATGAGTGTATTTCCCAATCATAAGTAGTTTATCTCAAAAAATATTTGTGATCAAGAAGTACAGCTAGCAACAATCACTCAGATACCTTGTAATCTTGAAGGAATCCCTCTTTGTTGTACTCCCTATTTCATTCGTGTAATTTACAATGACTCAATTTACTTATCTTTATCTTTGTATGTGTTAATCTACTATGATCAAGAAGTACAGCTAGCCACAATCACTCAGATACCTTGTAATCTTGAAAGAATCCCTCTTTATTGTACTCCCTATTTCACTTATGTAATTTACAATGACTCAATTTGGCTATCTTTATCTTTGTATGTGTCAGTCTACTGTGATGTGAGCACCCATACACAGTTGGTAATGCAGTCTAAACTGTACGGTGTCACTACTATCTTGCAACAAGAATAAAAAAAAAGCAACAATTACCTTCATATTCTCCCTATTATTTTATATATTTATAAACTTCCTAAGTCATTTAATTCGTCTGCTGAGTCAAATTTAGAAACACTTAACGTGCATAAGTTTCCTGTGCATACCTCCCCCAAGTTGGCTCTTAGTGTATCTAACTTGTGTTATCCACAGTTTCCTCATTTAGGAGTTTCGTCAGAATTTCAATTTCATTATTCATGTCACACCATCTTAAACAAGTTGTACAAACAAAACCATGCAAGTAAGTTTATTCTTCTTCAGTCACAAAACAAGCCAAATATTGTGATGAGTTTGCAATATTCTTACCTATGTGATTTAGTCCAATTTGATCGAGTGTATTTCTGCTTCAGATCTCACCAACTTTCACCATTTTGTAGCCTTTATGAAAAATTCTTGTCCCGCAGCAGTTATTTCTTGTGTTCCCTCAGTACATTGACTGATGACACTATATTTCTGCAACACTTCTTCCAAAAACCTCTTATCTGAAACCATTTTACAACACTATCACAATCTGAATCTATTGTTACTATTTATTCACATAAAATAATACTTCTCTAATATGATGTCAAGACACACTGAATCGCAACCAATTTCTTTTACTGGGTAAGTTTAGCAAAATAATATGTGCATAGTGTAACACATATATCGTACAATCTGCACTTATACTAACTAAGTTTAAAAGAAATTCTCTTTAATTAATTCACTACTATTGCACGAATAGGTACCAAATTTCTAACATGAAGTAGCAACCAGCAATGTTTAATTAATAAAGTGTGCAGTTCCCTCCCCCTTGTACCCACTATTCTTTTTTATTATTATTTTCCACTCAAATGCGATTCTCTATGTATATAGATGTCAAACCATATTAGAACCCACTTAATTAGAGATACATGGGAGTATTTATTAACTATCGGATACGGGACAAGGACGGTTGCCAGTTTAATTGTTCTTGAACAATGTAACTTCTTTTGAATATTTTGTAGTTCTATGTAAATTTCTTGCACATTCTTACAATAGAGGTGTGATATTGTGCTATTGTTCATGTGGATCTCATATATAATAATTCATCTCTGTTGTTAAATTTTACAAATAGTTCATATAAAGTTACACATTGTTCAAAAAATATTACATCATTCCGAACAGTTGTTACTGGCAACCGTCCAGACCCTGCATCCTCAACTATCAGCAGTTTATCTTAAAATATATTTGATATCAAGAAGTATAGTTAGCCATAATCGCTCAAATATCTCATAATTTTGGAAGAGTCCTTCTTCAGAGATACATGAAAATATTTCTCAACTATTAGTAATTTATCTAAAAAAAATGCTATTAAAAAGTATAACTAGCCACAATCACTTAGATACCTTGTAATCCTGGTAGAATTTTGTTGTACTCCTTATTTCATTCGTGTAATTTACAATGGCTCACTTTACTTATCTTTTATCTTTGTATGTGTCAGTTTACTATGATGTGAACGCCCATTCACAGTCAGTAATACATTCTAAACTGTATGGTATCACTACTATCCTACAACAAGAATGAAAAAAGCAAGTAATGATTACCTTCATACTCTTCTTATTATTTTATATGCTGATAAACTTCCCAAGTCATTTAATTCATCTACTAAGTCAAATTTACAAACACTTGGCACGCATAAGTTCCTTGTGCATACCTCCCCCAAGTTGGCTCTTACCTTAGGTGACAAATCATTAGATATAGTTCAGGACATGGTTCAGTGACATTACCTTCGTCGAATTGGGGGATTATGTTTCACCAACGTCAGATGGCATAATTGCTGTTACTTAGTTGTTCGACAAAACTGGAGACTGTTGTAAATGTATTTCCTCTATTCCCTTCTACTTTGCTGCCTGCGCTGGAAAGGATGCAGAGAAATTGTCCTAACAATTTTTAACCTCATTCAATTGTTGCATTTCCTCCCAGAGATGTCTACAAAGATAAATTGGTCCTTCCATCTTCACTCAAAGTGCCTCACGAGCTTGGCTTCCTCTTAATAGATTTGGCCTCCTTTCTTCTTCACATAAACATGCTCTAAATTTCTCCTCCCACTTCAATGTTTGTATTTTTATCTCTCAATTATTTTTGACAAATATCTGTAGAGATAGCAAGACTTATTTTGGTGTACAAAAGAATAAATCCATGCTTTCTCGACTTTTTCTTCTCATTTTATGCTGTTGATTCAAAATTTTGCATTTGATATTTGAATTTTGAATCAGTCCGTTTGCCCCAAATGAATACCGTTAGGATTTCAATAAATTTTTTACTTTTTTATTCTACCCACTTAATGAAACGATGTCATTTTTCTTTATTGCTGCCTCTATTATACGTGGCTTGTTGCAGTTCTCTCATTTCCTTTTATGAGAGGACTGCTCGGGGACGGTCGACCTGATGACCGTCCCTGCCCCGAATCCAATCCCCTGAGCTGTGTATAGAGTCTTGTCTCACTCACATGCTGAAATTGATCATGGGACCGGATCTGTTGGTAATTATTAGATTACAAAATCAGTCGAACTATCACGGAACACGATTAATGAATATGATGAATGATACTAATAGATTTGACTTTGTGATTTCTTCCAATTCCAGCCCCACCCCAATCCCCATAATTTTTTTGAATCAATCCCTATCATTCACTACCACCGAACTTATAAGAATCTAAATCACATAATGTCCTTTGTGTAAGATTGGACGATATAAGTCAAAGATGTTGCTTATACAATTGCAAGAAATGTAAAGCAAGCAATAGAATTTATAATATACATCTCTAGACAGCTAGGAGGAGACAGCTAGCAGGCAGTTTCTTGGCGATTCTCTCTTCTCTATATGGATAGTTTGCTAGCCCAAAGATAAATCAACCATTATAAATGCACCTCTTTCCGAAGATTTTAATCTCTTGCCTGGTTGCGACAATTTTTTATTTTTAGTTTTGAATATTGTGGCCATGGATTTTGAACTAAATTGGCATTGTAAAACCGAAAATAATATCTCAATAATGAAATTTTTAATAAAAGGAAAATCAGTTGCCTTTAAAATATGGTTTCCAAACTTTAAAGTGGAACACTTTAGTTTCTAAAATGGGCCTGTTTGGAAGCTAGTTTTTTGGACAAGTTTTTTACTTACAAGTTTTTTAACAACTTTTGCTACAAGAACCTAAAAAAATCTTTTCAAAATTTTTTACCTACACACTTCAAAATACGCAAAACACACAAAAAAAATTCAACACACAAAAAAAAATTCCCTTCCCTTTTTTTCTTCTTCCACCCCAAAGCCAGTGTCGACCACTACCGCCGGGAAAAGGGCGGGGGGTTGCGCCTGGGTCGGGCTGGGGAAAGGGCAGGGAAAGGGCTGGGGAAAGGGCGGGGAAGGACTGGGGAAAGGGGGGGTTGCGCCTGGGTCGGGCTGGGGAAAGGGCAGGATGGCAGGGGGGAAGGGCAGAGGGTGGCGGGGAGAGGGGTGGCGGGGGGAGGGAGTCGCGTTGGGGAAAGGGCGGGGCAGAGAGAGGTGGCGGGGGAGGGAGTGGGAGGGTAGAGGGGAGGAGAAGGGGAAAGGGAGGAGAGAGGGTGGTGGGAGGTGAGTTTGGTGCTGGGAGGTGAGTTGGTGCTGGGAGGTAACGGGGAGGAAAGAAAGAAAGAAAAAGAAGAAAAAGGAAGAAGAAGAGAAGAGAGAAAAGAAAAGAAAAAGGAAATAAAGAAAAAGAAAAAGAAAGAGAAAGAGAAAAAGAAAAAGAAAAAGAAAGAAAAAAAAGAAAAGGAAAAAAAAGTTTTTTACCTTACAAAAATTTCTACAAAATTTTTCACCTTACAAAAACTTCTATAAAAAAATTTTTTACCTTACAAAAACTTCTACAAAATTTTTTCAAAAACTTTTACAGTTCACTACAGTAAAGTTTTAGACAAACTCTCAAAAAACTCAGGTTCCAAACAGATCTATCACACTTTAGTCTTCAAAGTTGAAAATCTATCCTACTTTAGTTCCTAAAGTATCAAATTTGTCCTATTTAAGTACAAATGTCAAACTTCTATCAATAGTTTTATTTAGGTGGGAAAGATTTATACTTTAGGGGCTCAAATATTTTATCTTAAAGTTTAGAATTAGAGTGATAATTTGATTATAGTTCAAGGATATAAAGTGGAATAAACCCTCAAAAATAAAAAAAAAATAAAAAAAGGCTAACGTTAGTTTAAATTTCATACCGACATACATGTTAAATGACTTTCCCAATAACAAATAGGGATGCACTTCACAATTCAAATTTCATAAGTCCACTGAAAACACACTAATTTTTAGATGACCCCTATTCTTTGTTAATGTTTACATTGTCCCTCAAACTTTTATGTTGGATGCTTTACACCCCTAAAACTTATCCCAAGTAAATAAATAAATAAAGGTCTCAAATCACCTAAATTCTGAAAATGTTATTGAAAGTAGACAAATTGCTCGTAACAGCATATGCATTTTTTTTGGGGGTTAATTTCTTAAGTGTAATGCAATTTTCTACCTTTAAGAAGGAAGCACAAGATGGTCTGCAGTACATAAGTGTATTGTTCACTAACGTTATTTAAATGTATTGTAAATCCTCAAGATAAAAGTATGAGATCTACTGATATAAGACCAGAACTAGTGAAAACATTAAAGATGGATAATTGAGATAGTTTTGAGGTTCTCTTCTGAAGCATCTAAGAGAAGCAAAAAATAGACTTTACTTGAGACTTCCAAAAAGAGAATCACAAAAATGGCCAAGAAATTTAATATGCATGAAAATATCATACGTTAATAGGACTAGCTTTGAGCATCCTTGTACTATATAAGAATGAGTTGTGATCAAAGGAAGGTTTGAATTTCAACCGCAAGGATAGGGACTTTTTGAAAATGTGAAATACTATGTAGTTTTTTCAGAACTTTTGGCACAACTAAAGGTAGCATGTGTATAGATATATTTACCGAAATGCCCTCATTTGGTACATTTAAAGGTTTGATTTATGAAGACATTTGGGTATTTCTAAAATATGGAATTATTTTGCAACCGTTTGTGCATCGAATACAACTCATATAAGCTTTTGTGCTGGTATAATTATTGAAATGGTGTTATAGACACATTTAATTGAAATGTGGCTTTTGTTGTGTAATTAACACAAAGACATATTAACATGTTGTGCAATTAACGCATTGCTGTAATTAGCCGTTGGAGGGTATTCTTTTGTCTGAAACAACTTATGTCTTCTCTTGGACAATTTTCAATTGACATCTATAAAGGCCTTTTGGGAATGGTAAAATTGTAAAAATATTGATAAAACAAAGTGTACAAGTGTGTGTTGCAATTAGGATGTACTATTATTAGCTTTGTTATATTTGATGACCATTTCTTTTCAAAATTAACTATTATTTGTTCAATAAAAAATCTTCTTTAATTACAGGCAACAAACACCAGCGCAATACGCCGGCTCTCTCTCCCTAGTAGTAACTATAGGAACAACATCAGACATGTTAAATATATGGAGCCTAGCACAGAGAAGGATATTATTCAAAGAATCCACCTTAGAAAGAGAGATTTTGAACATGCCAAAGGTCCAACTATGCTATAAAGTCCAAGATGCGCAGTAAAAGTTGAAAAACTCGTAATCTTAGCTTATTGGGAACAAAATATTATACTCCACGAGTATGTGTCGAATACGCATGCAAAGTAAAATTACAAGGAAACTTTTATTATTTGAAGCCATTAATGCAACATCCAAAATGGCCGTACATAGTCTGTATTACTGCTGACAAACCTCAAATTGGAGAACCCACATTTGGATTTGTCTTCTACTTAATCAGGGTGTAGTATAGAAATTACAACTGAGCAATAGTCCAAGAATACATCTGCAACTTGATTATGAAGATTGGAAACAGTAGTATTTGTATAGTAACTCTTAGGTGTATCCATCTCTGTAGGATCAGGCAGTCGTGGTCTCGAGAAATGGATAATCAGTGTAGCCAATAACAGGATCAGATATATAAAAAGTAGAGCTGTCATACTTGGTCAGAGGAGCATTTAACTCAAATCTTCTGGGCAAATCAGGATTGGACAAGAACCATCGTCCGTAAGCAATGAGATCAGCCCCATTTTCTGCTATAGCTTCATTGCCATCTTCCCTTAGATAACCACCAGCAGCCAAGAAAGTTCCCTTGAATGCCTTTCTCATCGGCAAAAGACTGCCATCATGGCGTTTAAAGTTTGGATTGAACCTGAGTTTTGGATCAACCATGTGCAAGTACAGAATCCCATATTTATTCAGGGCTTCAGCCATGTAAAGGCCTAAAGCATTTGGATTTGAATCGGCGCTATCATTGAAATATGTGAAGGGTGAAAGCCTTATCCCAACTCTAAGAGGGCCAATTGCATTGGAAACAGCTTCAACGATTTCCAGAGCAAATCTGCACCTGTTCTCCATGGAACCTCCGTATTCGTCCGTCCGATCATTTGCTTCGTCTTTCATGAATTGCTCTATTAGATAGCCATGCGCCCCATGGATCTCCACCCCATCAAATCCTGAAAATTAGAGCATTATAGTTGATATTGACTGCTTTGATCTTTTGCAAAAGGTTGAGTTGTTGCAGCAAAAATGCTTACCAGCTTCAATAGCATTAATTGCAGCGAGCCTAAAATCATTGACGATGTTAGGAATCTCTTCTTTCCTCAATCTTCGAGGAGGTGAATAATATTCTAAATCAAAACCAGTACTATTTGACTGAACGCGGGGAGTTAACGCTTTATCTGTAGATGAGATTGGAGCCTGTCCATTAGGCTGAGCATCTGCAAATGACAGTAAAATACACCAAGGCTCATTAATGAAGAGGCAAAGGATATTATGGGTTAAATACGTTAAATAAAGGTCGAAAGACTACCATATACTCAAGTTATAAACAAGATCCAGGTCAACTGGTAGAGACATCAACTAGATAATCATGCGGTTTAGTCACTACTGTAAAGCAGAAACTTTGAGCTGCTGAGGCTACTTCAAATTGAACAGTTTAAGATTGTAACACCGAGAGTAATTTATACACTAGGCTGTTTATCAAACAAGAAGACAAGGTAACAACATCAAGTTGTGGATATTGAGGTCCATCTTAGGAATTTTAACTCCTATGTACAGAAATTTCATGAATTTTGTGGCAAAGAAATGAAGCCAATGCATAACAGGGGTCCCACAGGCTATCCTTTGGACTGTGGAACGACTAGAGAGGCAAAACATTTAAAGAGGTAATGTGTAGAAGAAGTTACCATAATTAGAAACTCTTCCCACATGCCAAAGCTGGCAAAAGATTATACCGCCTTTGGCATGGACAGCATCAACAATGGGTTTCCAGGCCTCAACATGTTCCTTCGTCCAGATACCAGGTGTATCTGTATACCTACAAACATTACAAAATTAATTGAGAGGTAAAGAAAGGGAACTACAGCATGAAACTTGTACTGGTATAATTTTTGCCATGTAAAAAATTACCCTTGGGCTGTATCAGAAACTCCTGTGGCTTCAGCTATCAGGAAACCGCCTTTGGTAGTTCTTTGAGAGTAGTACAATGCAGCATGGGGTTGTGGTACATTTCCATATGATCTTTGCCTTGTCAGAGGTGCCAAAACAACTCTGCAATGGGAGTTGCCAAAAACCCAAAAAGGGTAAACGAAATGCAGAAATTAGTCTCAGATTTGCTAATATTTTCTGAAACATTGGGTTTCGATTGCAGAAACAAGAATGTTAGTTAAAGAAATGTCAAGAAAGCTTAAACAATTCTTCTGAAACAGGGGAGGTCCAAATATAGTATTGCATTGCAGCTGCTATTTCCCAAATGGGATTTTAACAAGAAGGGCCGAAATCATTTTCTCATGAAAAACTACATTGTATAAAAGGAAGCTAGAGAAAGATGGTACCTATGAGAAAGCTGGAAAGGCCCCATTTTGTATGGAGTTAGTAAGGGAATTGGTTGCTCTTCTTCTCGACCATTATCAATCTTCTGCTCCATGATCTTTCTTGTTTGTACTATTTCTTCACTTTAATGACTTTCCCGTCTCAAAATTCAGAGAATAATGCAACTAAAGGTGCAAATGAAGCTAATGCATCCTCGTCCATTTATAGAGTTGAAAAGAAGGATCGCGATGCACTGATGGTGATAGGAAAACAGAACAGGTAACATTATTATTATTATTATTATTATTTTAAAAAGAGTCCTTTCCTGATTAAAGCCGCCAGGGTAATAAAAAAAGGGCGCCGCCAGGGCCCACACTCCATAAAATCATTGTAGTCAATGTACCAAAAAATGACAAATTAAACTTAATCCCCTATAGTTTCTGGTATTATGATTTTACTTCTCGATTTAGTTTCTAGACCGCTAAGGTCAAAACTCGAGAGTTCAAGTGTTTTTTCTGCCTTTTCTTCCTTAAATTCCATCCTTCCCCTATTAAAAATTTTTAAAAAAAAACACTTTACTTTCTTTAAGTTTTTAATTGTACTTGTGCATGATTTAGGAGATTTACAAACAAAACTATCCCGGCATTTTAGATTAGTTCTCATGTCATGTAGGCACCGTGTGTTCTTGGAATCTATCTTGACACATCACACATGGTAATGATTCGAGTCGAATCCAGCAGAATTTTTTTGCACTTAAAATTAAAAAACCAAAGCCCGCCTCAACTAAATCTAGAGCAATCCAAAATTGCCAACTGCATGATTTTGTCCAAGCTACTAATCACGCCAATTCCACATTAATTAGCCAAGATCTTCTAGACTAATTGCTACTGATCATGGACTTCTCCGGCTATGCAAATTAATTTTGAAACCGAAGTTTAAGTTCATTAACACAGTTAATTTTTCATGATCCAAATATTTATATTGATTTTACAGAAATATGGAGTTGTAAAGTTTTATGATGACTTCTAGTTCAAATGAACAAACATGACAAAATTCATGAGTATTATTACAAGGATAATTTTTTTTTTGGCACTCTCAACGTATACATGAGTGGATATAGATACATGCCACATAATTCAATTTCAAACTTTAAATTCACTGTTTTATATATATGGCATACATCTACACTTGCTAGTATAAAAAATTCTCCACACTGACAATGCATAAAAACTGAATTCTTATTACACTATTTATAAAAAAAAATCAGTATTATTATTGTAATAGGTGTAAAACTATTGAATATTGTAGCATGACAAGGAAAACGATAGTTTGATCCCATTAATGTATATTTTGAGCCCTAGATCCTCCAAAGTTGTTTTAAACTACCATAAATTGTTAAATCACGTCAAAATCAATCGCTAGCCATTGGCATAAGAAGTAAATTTTGATTGAATTCAAAGTTTGATGAACCAAATTAAAAAAGTCGCTATTTTTTACACTAGATTTAAATTAAGTTCTTTGAAAAAAATCGATGAAATCTTGGTCTAATGATTGAAGTTGAGCCTTTAGGATTTAAATGTCTTGGGTTCTAATCCTCTTTTCTTCTTCCCGCTTTTTAAATCCAACCACCCCTTTTAGAAAAAAGTTTTTAAAAAATATCTCTATGGAAAAAAATATATTTTTTGAACTTGGTCCTTTAAAATTTCAGGATTGTGTTAATGGATCCCCCAACAAAATACTTTGGCTATCTTATCATAAAATCACGTCAAACTTCCTTAGTATAAGCTATCCGTATCGGAACAGAGCACTTAATTGCAGTTAAGGAGCTAAATCGAAAAGTTTGAAAACTTATAATGCAAGTTTGACAGTCAACTTATACATGTTTCAACTTCTACAGGTCAAAAGTTTCTTGTATTTAAGCTGGACCCGGTTTTGACCTTCGACTAATGAAGTATGGGCATACGATTGTGGATTTTTATTGACTAGTGCGCACTCGATGATCAATTTTAGTTCGAGTTGTGCTCAAGAAGGGTCTACCTAATAGTAAAGGTGATGGGTCGTGAGAGTGTTCATCATCCATGTCAAACACGTAAAAATCAGCAGGAAAAACCAATTCATTAATTTTCACTAAAACATCCTCAATCAACCCGTCAGGGTATGCATTGGTTCGGTCAGTCAGTTGGATTATTATGCCAGTCTCTTTTAAAGGACCTAAATTCAAAGAAGCATATATGGACTTGGGCATCACATTAATTGAGGCTCCTAGATCCAACATAGCCTTTCCAATCAAGGTATTGCCTATCCTACAAGGAATAGTGAACATATCTGGGTCCCCGCATTTCGGCGGAAGCTTTCGTTGCAGAATTGCTGACACATTTTTTCCCACTACCACTCTCTCATCTCCTTTCAACCGCTTTCGGTTGACACACAAGTCCCTCAAAAATTTTGCATATCTGGGTACCTGCTTAATCGCATCTAGAAGGGGAATATTGATCTCCACTTTGCGAAAGATCTCCAGGACCTCTTTCTCCTTGTCCTGCTTCATTGGTTTCTCCAATCTGCTTGGGAAGGGAGGTGGGTTGGTTCTAACTGGAATGAGTGGGTCCGGGACTACCTTTGAATTTTTATTGTCTTTGTCCTCCTCTTCCAACTCCTTCTCAATTCGATCTTTGTCCTTGTCCTTAGGAATCAACGGGTTGGATCCTTGGACCTCCTTGCCACTTCTCAAGGTCATGGCGCTCACATTCTTCGGGTTCAACTCAGGTTGAGATGGCAGCTTTCCTTGCATTTGGGACTCCAACCGATTGAGCGTGATGGTCATTTGATTTACTTGAGTTTGCAATGATTGCACTTGTCACCACTGATTTTTCATGTATGAATCCGTCTTCTGTTGATTCGCAAGTAATTGCTTCATCATCTCTTCTAGGGACGGACCTGAGTTGTGAGAGAGATGGCGACGGACGAGCGGAAGAAAAGAAGCAAAAGAGGAAAACAGGGGGAGCAGCGGAGAAGAAGAAGCAAAGGAAATGAAAGAAAGAAAAGAAAGGAAGAAAGGAAGAAAGAAAAAAGAAAAAAAGAAAAAAAAATTGTTTTTGGGTTTTTTTTTTCAATGTTTTTTCCAAATTTTTTCCCGAATTTAAATTTTCAAAATTTGAATTTTTGAAGAAAAAGAAAAAAATGTTTTTTTTTTGATTTTTTGAAAATTTTTTTTTCAATGTAAATTTTTAAAATTTTTTTTGAATTTATTTTTTAGGTCGTCAAACACCGCGTGGGCACTCCAAAATTGGTAAACGTTCACTGACCTCAGCAGTCACAAACACCGCGTGGGCACGCCAAGATTGGCAAACATCCTCTGACCTCAGGAGATACAAACACCGCGTGGGCGAGCCAAGATTGGTCTTCCTAGTCACAGTGAAGGAAATATTAATATTGATACTACCCAACGAGTAAACGACACAATGCAAGAAATGAACAACTAGAAATAATAAAACTAATATTCGAGTTGTCCCCGGCAACGGCGCCAAAAATTGACAGGATGTCGAACCTGTGCAATAATAATTACCTACTCGAGAAAAATATAGATTTTGTATATAGCGGTGAGTAGGGTCGAATCCAAAGGGACTGGGGATAATTTATTTCTTTTAGAACCCGAAGTATGGGGGGTTTTTTGAGAATATAAAATAACTAATTAATTAACTAATAAAACAACTACTAGAAATAAATAGAAATTAATCAATAACCAATACGACTCTAGTCAAAGGTACAACTTTTCAGACACGGTCCATGCAACTGATCATCGATGCAAAGATAATTCAATTATTCATTAATAGATTGGTTATAGTTGTCATACACGCGATGAACAACCAGCCTTTTCTTAATTTCTCGATAGTTAAGGTACGACCGTTAACTATTTCTCTAACCAAGAAATAACCCTGGATACGACCATAGGATTTAATTACTCGATTGCATTAATAATTAGAAAAGTCCAACCCTAACCAACAAACACGCTACGAGAGTTTGTTTAAATTAGATCATACGTTTCCCTAACATGAAACCAATCACGCTAATCGCCACTGGTATTAATCAATTGAACAATTACGGATTCAATCAATTAATTTGGCATTAGATCATTAAATTAATTTGAATATCGGGTCATTGACATTCAAATAACATAACAAGCATAAGCAATTAAATCAGGAAACGTACAAATACCAGTGAATAAAAGAAATAAATAAAATTAATTCGATCTCACAGATATCTGGAACCGTGCCTTCAAGTTGGCGTTCAACTAGATGAGAGGCTTAGCCACGCCGCATAAATAAATCTCCACGCAAATTAATTGATTCACAAAGCATCACGTTTTGCACTAAAAATTCAAAAAGTAAAGCTGTTTTCCAGTCGGGACTTTTGTCGAACAAGAGTCGCGCATGAAAAGGAAAAGAAAAGAAAACTAAAAACTATCCTAAAACTAAGCATAAGAGCCACCCAAAGATGTCCCTGGCCTCTGTACGACTCTACCTTAAAAGCCAAAAGCCAATGACTCAATGCTTTCTACCCGGTGGTCCCCACCGAAATTGAAAGCCAAAAAAAGGAATACAAAAGATGCGCCTCTCTTTCCTTTTTGTTTTCTCGGCTCCTAGGGCTCTCATAGCCCTCTCTTCATCAGCTCAATCCGTTTGTTTGCTCTTTTGTGGGTCACGTTGAGGGAGCTTTGCAGAAGACTCCCACTTGTGAAGTAATTTGCTTCAGAAAGTCCCTCCTTTTTGTAGTTTTCTGCTTCACTCCCTGAAATTGGGTTCAATACCAAAAGATAAGTAAATATTAATAATTAAAATAATATTTGGCAAGGATAAAAGGGAAAATTAATAATAAAATTACTAACAATTAACACCCTATTAATTGCCCCCACACCTAAATCATGCTTGCCCTCAAGCATGGGAACAGCAATTGAACACCAAAATTTGACAATGGCTATTTGCTCTAACTACCATATTGCCAAGGGACCCAAAAAAACGTATATCAAGTATCACAGGTTAAGATCCAAGAAAAACCACCCCGGTTAGCTTCCCAACCACCAACTCCTCCAATTTAAAGCAAACTAATCTAAGAAAAAGGAATGGTTGCTCACATTTTATCAGCAAATGGTCCAACTATTAACCAAAATCTCGACATTAAAATCACAAACCGACAAGCTGACTTATTCACATACTAACACAATCTTTACTTTACATCTTTTTTTCTTTTTCTTTTCCTTTTTTTTGATTTTTTTAATTTAATAACAAAAGACTTAGTCTATAGCCCTTAGAACCTTTTGACGCGAACTCCAACATTTGTCAGATGGAGGAGCCCAGTTACTCAGTTCCAATCGCTACGGGACCACGCACTCATAGTAACTACTACCTTTTGACGCAAGAATCGATACTTTAGGTGAAGGTCCCCGGTTACTCAGTAGTAGCCACTAGCGGAGTACAGTCAACTCTTATTTACAACCATATAGCACGATATCAAAAAATAACACAAAAATAACAGCAGCCAACCTCAAATTTCCAAACATGGAGAACTACAATTAATAATTGGACCAATTCACATGAAAAATGCCAACAATCATTCCCTATGCCTAGAAAAGTTAACCAAAAATTAGAAAAGTCAAGCAATTACTGATATTCACCAAAGATATGTTCCTGAACTCAACCACATTAACTTGATACCCTTTTATTAATAAAACTTGACAATAGCAGAATTAGAGACAACAATCCAGCATCAAAACTTGGTATTCATATAAGAACTGATCACTAGAAAAAAAAAAGAAACTAAATAAAAGGTAGACGAAAACAAGCTAAAAAAAATAAAGGAAAAATCCTCTAGAAACTAAAACTGGAAAAACTATCATCACAACTGATCCTCCCCCCACACCTAAATGACACATTGCCCTCAATGTGATAATTTAACAGCAAAAGTAAGCAAAAGAGCACCAGTACTTCCCTGAAATCATGGGGATCGTGGCGGGTCTGGCGGGAACTGAGGAACGAGACCTGTGTGGTGCATGAATGCTGCCAACTTCTGCCCCATGTCATGCAAGTTGATGCCAATGAGGGTCACTGAGTCTCCAGTCTCTCAACTGTGTTCCGGAGTTGGAGCCAGTCGTCTGCCGTTGGGGTGGGAGAGGCTGTGAGTGTCTAGGTGTCCTGGACCTAGAAGCGGATCTTGGCCTCACCATGGTCTCTAGATGTCACTCTAATCACAAGGAGCTACAAATGCCAACAAATAATGGAAATAGGAAATGCAAAGCAATAGCAATTTTTGAAACCAGCCCAATGAACAAGAGGAACAATTCAATCACCCACAGGTAATACGAATACCTCAACACTAATGACAATTGCAATCAATGAGCACCTGTGGTCCAAATGTAGTCAAATGCAGAATCAATGGACCCCAAAATCGTAGCAAGTGGTCCAAACAATTCAATTAGAGGCAACCAACTCAATAACCAAATTTAAGCGTTACAGTCACCTCCCAATTTAACAAACAAATTACCCATAATTAGACAAAAATTACAGCAAATGAGACACAATTGGACCGAAAGTCATAACAACTGTCTCCAATTGGACAGAAACGACCCAATCACGAATGCCCAGTAGTCACAACTCGATCAATTAGGCAACCAATAACACAACTGAAACAAATGTTAAACAACTACCATCGCCAGTACCACTAGTAAATGCACAGGGAAAGAGTAAATCAAATAGCTAACTCAAATTCGATCCCCACAGATGAAATAGAGGCCTTAAGCAGGTAAAACCCAATCAATACTCAACAATGTAATCATTATCAGAAAATACGCCTAAATGGAACAGTAAAGAAATGTAATTCCACCCTAAAATGAACCCCAGAAAATGCTCAAATCACCTTCTGCTTTATCCATCAAGAAACCCACAAAGAAGCACAAAACCCAGCATTTGAAGGTTCAGGAAAAATGCCAAAACAAGGGTAGAAAGTTAATACCTCCACCTGTCAATTTTGACAGGTGGTGACGCGTGGCAAGGAGGTGGTGGGCAGCAACAATGGCGGCGGGGAGGGTGGCGTGCGAGGGTTTGGCTATCGGCGGATGTGGGCTGCGACTGGTGGAAGTGGCGAGCAGCGATGGTAGCAAGGTGGGAGCGAGCTGGAGGAAGTGAGGGAGGCGGCGGCGAGCTGGAGGATAGCAACAGCGACGCGGGCTGGTGGCGGTGCGCAGCTGGTCAGCGAAGGGGGAGATGGGCAGCGCTCGAGCTGGGCGTGAGCGATTTGGGGGCTGTGGCGGCGTGGGATGGAGTTGCGAGAGAGATGGCGGCGAATGAACTGAAGAAAAGAAGCAAAAGAGGAAAACATGGGGAGCAGCAGAGAAGAAGAAGCAAAGGAAAGGAAGAAAGAAAAAAGAAAAAAAATAGTTTTTGGGTTTTTTTTCAATGTTTTTTCCAAATTTTTTTCTCAAATTTAAATTTTCAAAATTTGAATTTTTGAAGAAAAAGAAAAAAATGTTTTTTTTTTGAATTTTTGAAAAAAAAAAATTTCAATGTAAATTTTTTTAAAAAATTTTTTGAATTCATTTTTTGGGTCGCCAAACACTGCGTGGGCACGCCAAAATTGGTAAACGTTCACTGACCTCAGCAATCACAAACACCGCGTGGGCACGCCAAGATTGGCAAACATCCTCTGACCTCAGGAGATACAAACACCGCATGGGCGCGCCAAGATTGGTCTTCCTAGTCACAGTGAAGGAAATATTAATATTGATACTACCCAACGAGTAAACGACACAATGCAAGAAATGAACAACTAGAAATAATAAAACTAATATTCGGGTTGCCTCCCTAACGAGCGCCCTTCTTTAGTGTCTTTGGCTAGACACAGCCTATAATTTGCTTAAACCAAGCAAATCGGGTCCTCCAAATGCATCGTCTCTACCCGTTCAACTGGAGCCCCATCATAATATGGGTTGAGACAATGACCATTCACCACAAATTTTTTCTCCGTCCTTAAACTCTGGATCTCCACTGTACCATAATCAAAGACATTAGTTACAACGAAGGGACCGATCCAACAAGAACGTAACTTACCTGGAAATAATTTTAATTTCGAGTGGTACAGTAGAACTTTTTGCCTACATTCAAACGTCTTCCTAGAGACCTGCTGGTCATGAAATATTTTATTCTTCTCCTTATAAATCACAGTATTCTCGTACGCTTCATTGCAAATCTCCTCCAATTCTTGTAGCTGTAACTTCCTTTGAATTCCGCCCTCTTCGATGTCCATATTGCATTGCTTAACTGCCCAAAATGCTCTATGTACGAACTCGACGGGGAGGTGACATGGCTTCCCAAATACCAAACGATAAGGGGACATGTCGATTGGCGTCTTGTACACCGTTCTATATGCCCATAAGGCATCTTCAAGTCTCATACTCCAATCCTTCCTATCGGGTCGAACCATCTTCTCCAAAATCGACTTGATCTCTCGATTCGATGCTTCCGCCTGATCATTTGTTTGAGGATGGTAGGACGTAGATACCTTATGTAAGACGCCGCATCTCCTGAAAAGTGCAGCAATTGTCTTGTTGCAGAAATGGGTATTCCGATCACTTACAATCGCTCGCGGCATCCCAAAGCGGACAAAAATGTTAGATTTGACAAATTCTACAACCACCTTGGAATCATTATTACGGGTGGGCTTTACTTCCACCCATTACGAAACATAGTCTACGGCAAGCAATATATATAGAAAACCATAAAACGAAGGAAAAATATCCATAAAGTCAATACCCCAAACGTCAAAAATCTCAACAAAAATCATTAGGGTTTGGGTCATTTGATCCCTACGAGAAATATTACCTATTCGTTGGCACTTATCACATTACTTACAAAATGAGTAGGCATCCTTAAAGAGGGCCGACCAATAGAATCCACTCTCTAGAACCTTACGAGCCGTCCTCTTTGGTCCGAAGTGACCTCCACATGCAAAAGAGTGACATTAAGCTAAAATAGATTGGAATTCATTTTCACTTACACATCTACGAATGATTTGGTCGGCACCACACTTCCAGAGGTAAGGGTCATCCCAGATGTAAGACTTTGCGTCACTCCTTAACTTGTCCCTTTTTGTCTTAAGCCATCCTGCGGGAAACTTGTTAGTGATTAGAAAATTAACAATATCTGCATATCAAGGCAAGGATAAATTAACAGAGAATAAATGCTCATCGGAAAAAGTTTCTCTCAACGGGAGGTCGCCTTCGGCGACTTGTACTCGACTCAAGTGATCTGCTACCAGATTTTCGGTCCCTTTCTTGTCTCTGATCTCCAGGTCAAACTCTTGTAGCAACAGTATCCACCTTATAAGTCGCGGTTTTGCCTCTTTCTTGGTCAACAGATACCGTAAGGCTGCATGATCAGAGAAAATAATAACCTTAGCACCTATTAAATTGGACCGAAATTTCTCTAAAGCAAAAATAACAGCTAACAGCCCCTTTTCGGTGGTCGAATAGTTTAATTGAACTCCGTTCAGGGCTCGAGATGTGTAGTATATAGCATGGGCTGCTTTCCCCACTCTTTGACCCAGCACCGCGCCTACTGCATAATCGCTGGCGTCGCATATGATCTCGAATGGTAGGTTCCAGTCAGGCGGTTGGATAATAGGTGAGGAAATCAATAGCTCATTCAACCTGTCGAACGCCCTCTTACATGCTTCATCGAACTCGAAGGGCACCTCTTTTTGCAAAAGTTGAAACAGGGGTGCTCCAATTTTCGAGAAATCTTTGATAAATCTTTTGTAGAAACCTGCATGACCCAAGAAAGAACGCACTTCCCGCATACTCACAGGGTAAGGTAAAGTAGATATAACATCTATTTTCGCTTTATCAATCTCAATACCCTTAGACGACACTATATGACCCAAAACTATCCCGTGCTCGACCATAAAATGACATTTCTCCCAATTAAACACGAGATTAGTTTCTATACACCTTATCAAAATTAATCTGAGGTTATCTAGACAGTTATCAAAACTTTTTCCATACACACTGAAATCATCCATAAAAGCCTCAATAATCTTCTCAATATACTCTGAAAAGATACTTACCATACAGCGTTGGAAGGTAGCAGGTGCATTGTATAGCCCAAATAGTATCTTTCGATATGCAAATATTCCAAAAGGGCACGTAAAGGTTGTCTTCTCCTGATCCTCGGGGGCGATAGCAATTTGAAAATAACCTGAAAATCCATCCAAAAAATAATAGTAAGCTCGACCTGCTAATCGTTCTACCATTTGATCAATGAAAGAAAGGGGAAAATGATCATTTTTCGTGACGGCGTTCAATTTCCTATAATCTATACACTGCCGCCACCCGGTGGGCTTTTGAACTGGTACAAGCTCACCCTCTTGATTTGATTCCACCGTCACTCCTGCCTTTTTCGGGGCCACCTGTACCGGACTCGTCCAGGGGCTATCTTTCTTCACTACCTCCATCATGAGGGGATTCAGTCTCCTTTGAGCCTGCCGAATAGGTTTAGCACCCTTCTCGAGTCGAATTCGATGCATGCATACCGCTGGGCTAATTCCCTTGATGTCGGCGATGGTCCTTCCTATTGCCTGCTTATGGTCTCTCAAAATCCGAATCAATTTGCCTTCTTGGACCTTTGATAAACTGGCGGAGATAATCACTGGGAGTGTCTCCCCCTCACCCAAGTACGCATACTTTAGGTGTTTCGGCAACGGTTTCAACTCTAAAACAGGCGCCTGCACCACAGATGGAAATAGCCTTTGGTGAGTTTCAGGTATAAAAATAGGTGCAAGATCATACCTTATTTTTGTGGTTGGCAATGTCTGCAATGCTTTAAGCACACATTTGAGCTCTTCACTCAACTCTACCCCAGCGGTCATTTCTGACTCGAGGTGCCTGGTCAAGGTGACTTTCAACTCATCCCTACCTTCAATTTCAAAAACTTCTCGTACAGCAGGGTCAATAACATTTATAGAGAAAACAGAGCCAGCATGTGATTCTGAAGCATATTTCATGGATTCGAAAATGTTAAAATGAACAACCTCACCATCAAATTCCATAGATAGGATACCCTTATTAACATCAATTTTAGTTCGAGCTGTGCTCAAGAAGGGTCTACCTAACAGTAAAGGTGATGGGTTGTGAGAGTGTTCATCATCCATGTCAAGCACGTAAAAATCAGCAGGAAAAACCAATTCATTAATTTTCACTAAAATATCCTCAATCAACCCGTCAGGGTATGCATTGGTTCGGTCAGCCAGTTGGATTATTATCCCAGTCTCTTTTAAAGGATCTAAATTCCAAAAAGCATATATAGACTTGGGCATCACATTAATTGAGGCTCCTAGATCCAACATAGCCTTTCCAATCAAGGTATTGCCTATTCTACAAGGAATAGTGAACATACCTGGATCCCCGCATTTCGGTGGAAGTTTTCGTTGCAAAATTGATGACACATTTTCCCCCACTACCACTCTCTCATCTCCCTTCAACCGCCTTCGGTTGACACACAAGTCCCTCAAAAATTTTGCATATCTGGGTACCAGTTTAATCGCATCTAGAAGGGGAATATTGATCTCCACCTTGCGAAAGATCTCCAGGACCTCTTTCTCCTTGTCCCGCTTCCTTGGTTTCTCCAATCTGCTTGGGAAGGGAGGTGGGTTAGTTCTAACTGGAATGAGTGGGTCCGGAATTACCTTTGAATTTTTATTGTCTCTGTCCTCCTCTTCCAACTCCTTCTCAATTCGATCTTCGTCCTTGTCCTTAGGAATCAACGGGTTGGGTCCTTGGACCTCCTTACCACTTCTCAAGGTCATGGCGCTCATATTCTTCGACTTCAAATCAGGTTGAGATGGCAGCTTTCCTTGCATTTGGGACTCCAACCGATTGAGCGTGATTGCCATTTGATTTACTTGAGTTTGCAATGATTGCACTTGTCCCCACTGATTTTTCATGTCTGAATCCGTCTTCTGTTGATTCGCAAGTAATTGCTTCATCATCTCTTCTAGGGACGGACCTGAGTTGCGAGGGAGATGGCGACGGACGAGCGGAAGAAAAGAAGCAAAAGAGGAAAACAGGGGGAGTAGCGGAGAAGAAGAAGCAAAGGAAATGAAAGAAAGAAAAGAAAGGAAGAAAGAAAAAAGAAAATAGAAAAAAAATAGTTTTTGGGTTTTTTTTTCAATGTTTTTTCCAAATTTTTTTCCGAATTTAAATTTTCAAAATTTGAATTTTTGAAGAAAAAGAAAAAAATGTTTTTTTTGAATTTTTGAAAATTTTTTTTTCAATGTAAATTTTTAAAATTTTTTTTTTGAATTCATTTTTTGGGTCGTCAAACACCGCGTGGGCACGCCAAAATTGGTAAACGTTCACTGACCTCAGCAGTCACAAACACCGCGTGGGCACGCCAAGATTGGCAAACATCCTCTGACTTCAGGAGATACAAACACCGCGTGGGCGCGCCAAGATTGGTCTTCCTAGTCACAGTGAAGGAAATATTAATATTGATACTACCCAACGAGTAAACGATACAATGCAAGAAATGAACAACTAGAAATAATAAAACTAATATTCGGGTTGTCCCCGGCAACGGTGCCAAAAATTGACAGGGTGTCGAGCCTGTGCAATAATAGTTACCTACTCGAAAAAAATACAGATTTTATATATAGTGGTGAGTAGGGTCGAATCCACAGGGACTGGGGATAACTTATTTCTTTTAGAATCCGAAGTATGGGGGTTTTTTGAGAATATAAAATAACTAATTAACTAACTAATAAAACAACTACTAGAAATAAATAGAAATTAATCAGTAACCAATACGACTCTAGCCAAAGGTACAACTTTTCGGACACGGTCCATACAACTGATCATCGATGCAAAGATAATTCAATTACTCATTAATAGATTGGTTATAGTTGTCATACACGCGATGAACAACCAACCTTTTCTTAATTTCTCGATAGTTAAGGTACGACCGTTAACTATTTCTCTAACCAAGAAATAACCCTGGATACGACCATAGGATTTAATTACTCGATTGCATTAATAATTAGAAAAGTCCAATCCTAACCAACAAACACGCTACGAGGGTTTGTTTAAGTTAGATCATACGTTTCCCTAACATGAAACCAATCACGCTAATCGCCACTGGTATTAATCAATTGAACAATTACGGATTCAATCAATTAATTTGGTATTAGATCATTAAATTAATTTGAATATCGGGCCCTTGACATTCAAATAACATAACAAGCATAAGCAATTAAATCAGGAAACGTACAAATACCAGTGAATAAAAGAAATAAATGAAATTAATTCGATCTCACAGATATCTGGAACCATACCTTCAAGTTGACCTTCGACTAGATGAGAGATTTAACCACGCCGCATAAATAAATCTCCACGCAAATTAATTGATTTACAAAGCATCACGTTTTTCACTAAAAATTAAAAAAGTAAAGCTGTTTTCCAGTCGGGACTTTTGTCGAACAAGAGCCGCGCATGAAAAGGAAAAGAAAAGAAAACTAAAAAAACTATCCTAAAACTAAGCATATTAGCCGCCCAAAGATGTCCCTGGCCTCTGTACGACTCTACTTAAAAGCCAAAAGCCAATGACTCAATGCTTTCTACCCCGTGGTCCCCACCGAAATTGAAAGCCAAAAAAAGGAATACAAAAGATGCACCTCTTTTCCTTTTTGTTTCCTCGGCTCCTAGGGCTCTCGTAGCCCTCTCTTCATCAGCTCAATCCGTTTGTTTGCTTTCTTGTGGGCCACGTTGAGGGAGCTTTGCAGAAGACTCCCACTTGTGAAGTAATTTGCTTCAGAAAGTCCCTATTTTTTATAGTTTTCTGCTTCACTTTCTGAAATTGGGTCTAATACCAAAATATAAGTAAATATTAATAATTAAAATAATATTTGGCAAGGATAAAAGGAAAAATTAATAATAAAATTACTAACAATTAACACCCTATCACTGTAACAGACAGTATCCATGGAATCTCCCCCTTCATATTGGACTTTCAGGTGAAAAAATTTTACTCTCGTAGCCGAACCCGAAACGTTCAACCAAACATGGAAGCAAAGCTACATGATATACAAAGTCCAACTCGGCATAAAAAATAAGTAAGAATCAATGCTGGTTATGGGGACTGAATTAATGGGCTAATTGATTAGAATATATGTGTAAAAAAGAAAAGTCAGACACTTGCGGATCTGACAGAGTCCATGTATAAAACTATAGGTACCGGGCTGAGATAGCCCGGCACCTGACAAAAACTTTTTTTTTTTAAAAACATGTCAGACAGCCCGGCACCTGACACATTATTTTTTTAAAAAAAAAGATGTCAAGTGCCAGCCCGGCACCTGACATCCGTGAATTGCAATTCATCCAATTGAGTCAATTGAGTGAATTGCAATTCACTTTATTTGTTATGCTAGTTGATAAATGCAATTCACTTTAATTAGTTTAGTGGATTAATTAGTTTAATTAATTGAGTGAAGTAATTTTAAGAGATTCGATTAAAAGCATTTAATTAAGGTGATGGTTTAATTTGTTATTTATTAAATATTCATTTATTTGTTATAAATGATTTAATTATTTAATTATAATGCATTATTTGTTGTTATTTGTTATTATTTGTTGTTATTTAATTACATTTTATTTGTTGTTTTTGTTATACTATTTGTTATTATTCGTTGTTATTTAATTACACTTTAGTTGTTGTTATTTGTTATATTATTTGTTATTATTTCTTATAATTATAGAATCGCAATTATTTATTTATTTGTTATAAATTATATATTTGATTCAATTAATTAATTATTCAAATAAGCATATTAATGAGGTTCTAAAATGCTATCAACACTCGTCTCTAATAGGTATAACATGTCAAATGATAATTGGTCGGTGATTCAAGTATATTGGGGTGGAAAAATTATAAACGAAGGAGGGTCAATTTCATATGATCCTTCTAAACTGAAACAAGTGTTGTTCCTTACAGAGATGATAGGTTATGATGATTTGGTAGACAAAATATACAATCTTTTGGGTTTAGATCGGAATCTTCTGGGTAGACAAAATATACAATCTTCATTACATGTTTGCTAAATATCAAATATTACAATATGGGAATTTAGCCTTTTATTATTTGAATGCTTATCGTTATTTTTATATTTAGCCATTTCACCGTTGTCACGCTATGCATTTTTTCCTCTTTTTTTGGTCCTTTTTTTATATATTACACAATAAATTTAGTTTTATAAAATTATAGTGAACATTAAAAATTACATAAAAATTCTAACAAATTATTTCTCAACAATTTGAGAACTACATCTTATTACAAAATGAATGGTATATTTTGTTTGAAAAATATTTTCGTAGTTTAACATCCTATAGGAGTAATTAGTGATTTTGTACAAATCTATTTTCTTCTTTTTCTTACGTTTCAACTTTGAAATGTAAATTAATTAACTTAAATTTCAAAGTATTTAGTACTTCAGGTCGACTCAGTTTTTTATTAAACTTTTTTTCTTGTTTTGGTTTTTTGATTTGTTTTTGTATGGGAGATTTATGAAATTATCCTCACAATACAAACTATGAAAAAAATTCAGAACTTAAATAGATGTTCTATTAGTATGCATTATGTTCAATTGGTAAAATGCAAAAATTCAATATAAGTACCAACACAAGAATGAATACAAAATCTAAAATGTTTAGGGTTTAGGGTTAGGGTTTAGGGTTTTGGGTTTAGGGTTCAAGGTTCAGGGTTTAGGGTTTAGGGTTTTGATCTTTAGAGTTTAGGGTTTTAGGGTTTAGGGTTTAGGCTTTAGGGATTAGGGTTTTTAGGTTTAGGGTTTAGGGTTTAGTGTTTAGGGTTTAGAGTTTAGGGTTTAGGGTTTAGTGTTTAGGGTTTAGGGTTTTGATCTTTTGCATGATGCAACGTGTCACAAATTGCGATTGATAATTACTAATCATATCACAATTTCAGCCTTACGATATTTTCTTGAGAATAAAATGAGAAGCTATAAATGAAAGAGGAAAATTCAAAATTAAAAGAATATGAATAATAGATATTTGATAGGGTATAATTTGTTAGTATTTTTATTATTAATTTTCCCTTCTATCCCTGACAAATATTGTGTTAAGTGTTGATATTTACTCATATTTGGTATTTGGAATCAATTTCAGGAATGAAGCAGAAAACTACCAAAAAGGAGGGACTTTGTGAAAAATATGGAGACTTCTAAGGGTTTCAATCCTTGGGCCCTTGAATTGGTGGGGGACCACAAGCTAGTGAAAGGCATTTGGTCATTTGGGCTTCAAAGAAAGCAACGTAGAGAGACTTGGAACAAGAAGTACTTGGGAGGCTTTGTCCACATGTGTGGGGACCACCTAGATAGCTTTTAGTCATCTTTCTTTTGTTGCTTTAAAAGGGGACAACGTACAGAAGCAAAAGATATCTAGGGCTTTAGTTTTAGTTTTTTTAGTTTAGTTCTAGTTTTCTTTCTTTGGACTGGCCTCTGACACACGCCAGGTATTCGACAATATTCCCCAACGGGGAGATTTTCTCATGAGGCGTGGTTAAGCTTTTCTAGTCAAAGGGACAACTGACGATTTGGTTCGACAATTACTGTGAGATCGAATCTGTTTTAATTATTTTCTTCATTTATTGGTATTTATATGTTCCTTGATTTTAATTGCTATGGCCTTGTGTATGATTGATTAGTGCGCAATAATTAATTATTCATATAGGCTATTTTTGCTAAATAGGGGTAATTGAATCCGTAATTGTTCGTTATCTCTACCTCAGTAGCAACTGGCGTAATTGGGTTTATGTCAGGGGAGCATATGATTTAATTTAAACAAACCCTCGTAGCGTGTTTGTTGGTTAGGATTGGGCCTTTCTAATTATTAATGCAATCTAGAAATTAAATCCTACGGTCGTACCTAGGGTTATTTTTGGGTTAGAGAAATAGCTAACGGTCGTACCTTAGCTATCGAGAAATTAAGGAAGGGTTGGTTGTTTATCGCGTGCATGACAACTATAACTAATCTATTGCTAAATGTTGGAATTATTTCTGCATCAATGATCAGTGCACGAACCATTTCTGATGTGTACCCTTGGCTAGAGTTTCCCCAATCATTTCTTTTAATTAATTATTTTCTGTAGTTAATTTATTTAGTTAGCATTTAATCCAAAACCCCTCATACTTTGGATTCTAGAAGAAACAAATTATCCCCAGTCCCTATGGATTCGACCCTACTCACCGCTATATACAAAATCTGTATTTTTCTCGAGTAGGTATTTATTATTGTACAGGTTCGGCACCTGTCAATTTTTGGCGTCGTTGCCGGGGACTGGTGTCAGATTAATTTGTTTCCTTTTGAGTTCATTTTGTTTTCATTTTTTATTTATTTTGTTTTCTCTTATTTTTTTTGATATAGTTTATGGCTTCTAACACTCCGTATTTTGGTGATGTATTGGATTTTATTTCCGGGCAAGGCGATGAGATTTGTTTTTTTCCTGAGTTTGCATATGCAAAGGCACTAAAATCTATTAGAAAAAGAATGGCTGCTGCAACCTGTAAAATTTGTTATGCTAGGGATCATTCAACCGGTATGTGCCCCGAATATCAGGATAATCTGAGTGTCCCACTCAAAAATTATGAAGATTTTTCACCCTGGTCTCAAACGTGGTATAACCCTAATCCAAACGGGTATGATCAAGGATGGTGGGATAACTCCAGTTATGATTATACAACAGGGCCAATGGATTTTCAACATCAAGAGTCTAAACAACCATCGTCCATGTCAGGTATGTCTTTTCAGGAATTGGGTGAATTATTTATTAATACATACAAATTCCAACAGGAGACACAAATGAGGAATGAGATGACGAAAGATGCAATGAGTTATCTGGCAGATCAACTATGTCTATTGACATCCAGAATGAATCGATTGGCTTCTCAAATGGAAGAATTGCCCTCGGAAACCATTGTTGATCTAGAAGAAAATGAGAGTGCAATTATCCGGCCAAATGACATGGCACTGCAAGAGTTTCAAGGAAACGGATTTAAAGATGCAGTTGAAAAGGAAGTTGAAGTGCAAAAAATGAGACTCCAGGATCAACTCATTCAAGTGAATGAATCCAGTGAACAATCTCCAAATGCGGTGACATCCCCTCCACTCCTTCATCACTATTCTCCTGACTCTTACTCTTCAATTCCTGTTAATGAAATTGACTTTATTATACCAGACAATTTTGAATTTCATGACAGGAATAAATTAAGAGTGGCGATGGCAAGATATCTTGTACCAATAAATGCAAGTGAGGGAGGAGTGAATGGAGAATGCAAATTATCATCGACTCGTTTGGCGCCATTCACTAGTCCATGGAAGCCCGTAGCTCGTATGCTCAAGGATTATTCTATTTACGAGGGTTATCAGGACTATATAGAGGATGAAGCAGTAAGACGAGCCACAAGATTTTATCCTCCATGAGCAAAACATGATAATGTCTAGCCAAAGACATTAAAGAAAGGCGCTCCTTGGGAGGCAACCCAATTGTTCCTTTTAATTGTTTGTTCATTTTCGTGTGGTAGTTTAGATGTGCTCTCCTTGAATTCGACTGATTTTGGGTTTCAGTTTTCGTTTTTGCTGATTTATAGGTGCCCTTCAGTCATGACGCGCCCGCGTGGTGACGTGCATGAAGCTCACGATCAGAAACTTCTGGGAGCTCTCTTGCCCTCATGACGCGCCCGCGTGGTGATGTGCAGGAAGCTCACGACCAGAAACTTCTGGGAGCTCTCTTGCTCTCTTGACGTGCCCGCGTCACGTTCGCGGGAAAGGTAAGTATTCAAAAAAAAAAAAAAAAAAAAAAACTCAAGAACGCTATTGATTTTCGGTTAATCTCTAATTTTGAATTTCGAGAATAACATTTGCAAAAAAAAAAAAAAAAAAATTTTAAAACAAAAAAAAAGAAGAAGAAGGAAAAAATTTTCAACCTAGCTAGGTTTCTCAATTTCAAAAAAAAGAAAAACAAAACATTTTTTTTTCTCTCTTCTTTCTTTTCTTTCTTTCTTTCTTTCTTTTTTTCTTCTTTCTTCTTCTTTTCTTTCTTTCTTCTTCTTTCTTTCTCTTTTCTTCCTTTCTTCTCCTCTGTTTTCCTCTGCGTCGCCCGAAGCAGCGGCCCGCCGCCATAGCCCTCCCTTCCTCTCTTCCGCACGCACCCAGCTTGCCACGGACGCTGCTCAGCCCGTCGTCCTCTGTGCCCGCCGCCATCTCGCGCGCGGCTCGCCGCATCCCAGCTCTCTGCTGTCGCCCGCAGCTCACAGCAGTCCACGGCTGAAGCTCCCTCGCCCATCGCACAACCATTCCAGCTCATCCGCCACCTCCACCCGAGCTCTGCCTCGCGCGCAACCCAGCTGCTCTGCGCACGAAGCTCCACCAACCGTCACTAGCCCGCGCGCCGCCTCTCACCACTGCCACAAGAGCCGCGCGCCGCCGCCTTTTCCCCAGCCCCATCTGGCGCGACCTTCTCTCTCTCCCATCTCCAGCCGCACGCCGCAGCCCACAAGACCACAGCCAGCTCCGCCGCAGCTCCATCGCGAGCCAACGCCGCCACCGAAGCACTTGGACGCTGCCAACAGCCCCAGCCAACCTCGTACGCTACTCTCTTCGGTGGAGGTACTGGTCGGACTATTTTCGCTTGGAATTGCTATTTCTTTTGGGTTGGGTGAAATTGTGCAATTAATTGGCCAACTGGAGCCATTTGTTGGGATTTTGGGTGAGCTGAAATACTGCAACTGTCTAGTGACATTTTGGCGATTTGATTCTGCTTTTGCATGTTGAATTGGAATATCTGGCCGCTTGTTTTACTTGTGAGATTGGTAGCATTTATTAATTATGGAAGACATCCTGGTGATTGGTTAATATTGCTATTTTGGGACCATTGTTTGTGACCTCAGTGGCCGGGGTTCCTAACTGGTGGATTAGTACATACTTAGAGCTATTGCTTTATTACTGCTTTGATCTGCTATAGCATTTGTTGAAATTTCTGGGGATATTTGTTGAAATTTTAGTTGGACCGAGTTTACTTTTGACTGTGAGTTGGAGTTCTCATTACTTTGGGCCAGCCGTTGGAATTGTTTCATCAACTCTGTGGGTATTTTGACTCCACTATATTAATTCTACTCTACTGGCTGACTGCTTGGAAGCTGGGGGTTTGAGATTCAGTTGTTAATGTCAGAGTTTTCCACTACTATTGCTTGACTTGTTCACTTCTTGAGGCCCACTGCTGGGGGCATTTGTTGAGTCTTTAAGTGCTATTATTGGAATATTTTATCTGGAACTTGTTAACTCTAGTTGGTTGGATATTTGATCAATTGCCAAGACTGTGTGACTGTGTTGCTATTGCTAATTTTCTACACTTCTATTGCTGAATTTAGCACATTATTGGGGCAGTTGTTATGGTTTGACTGGTGGAGGCATTTGTTGAAATTTTAGAATGCATTTGTTGAGAGTATGGATGGCTCGAGTTTGCTTGTTGACTGACTGATTTGGGTAGCCCCTGTGCTTATTGACGTGACCTTGCTAGTTTCTAGTTGTTGCTAATAATTGCTGGTTGTTAGTTTTGGAGTGCAACTGTTGCTTTGTTGACCATATTTGGGCTTGGGTGGCCCGTGTTTGCTTTTAATTGTTGAGTTGGGGAACACCGGTGACTATGAATGTGCGTTGGTGATTGCTATCTTTGTTGGATATTCTGTCTTTTGTTGTTTGGGGTGATAATTGGCGTCAATGGTGAGTGGCGCCACTTACAAGCACAGGTTCACAACGTAGATGAACGAATGACGAACATCACCCGCCAAGTGGCAAGGATGTCTCAGAACTCGGCTTCCCTCCACTGTTCCCTCCTATCCTTTCGCCACTCGTGAGGGAAGTTTCGTTGCCCTCTTCGTTTTAATTGCTTTAATCCCTCCATTGAGGACAATGTAGGATCTAGGTGTGGGGGGGACAGCTATACTAGTTCTTTATTTTTAGTTTGTTATTTGTCCGTCTCTCGTTCATTTTTTCTTCTTTTTAGTGATTGGCTCGTAAGTGCATGCCAAGGTTTGATGTTGGATTATTGCCTCTATTTCTACTTTTGCCAAATTTTAATAATAAAAGGGTACCAAGTTAATGTGGTTGAATCCAAAAACATCTCTTTGGTGAATATCAATGATTGTTTTACTCTTATAATTTTTGGTTAACTTTCCTAGGCATAGGGAATGATTATTGGCATTTTCATGTGAATTGGTCCGGTTATTAACTTTAGTTCTCCATGTTTGAAAATGAGGCTAGCTGATGCAAGTTTTCTTTTGGTTCTTGTGTTATATTGAGTTTTTGTGATTTTTAGCTATGAATAAACTTGACTGTACTCCGCTATTAGTTACTACTGAGTAACCGGGGATCTGCACCTAAAAGTGTTGATTCTCGCGTCAAAAGGTAGTAATTCCTATGAGTACGTGGTCACGTGGCGATAGAAGCTGAGTAACCGGGCTCCTTCATCTTGCCAATGTTGGAGTTCGCGTCAAAAGGCTCTAATGGCTAGCGACTAAGTCTTTTGTTACTATTGAAAAAAAAAAGAGAAAAGTAGGAAAAAAAATGTGAAAAAAAGTGAAGGTTGTGTTAGTGTGTAATAAAAATCAGCTTGCCGAATTATGGATTTAATGTTGAGATTTTGGTTAATAATTGGACCATTTGCTGATAAATGTTGTACATTATTCCTTTTTCTTAGATTCGTTAACCTGAAATTGGAAGAGTTTATGGTTTAGAAGCTAACCAGGAGTGATGTTTCTTGGACTTGACCATTGATGCTTGATTATTATTTTTCTTGGTATCTTGGCAATTAGGTAGTTAGAGCGATAGCCATTGTCAAAATTTTGGTGTTCAATTGCTGCTCCCATGCTTGAGGGCAAGCATGATTCAGGTGTGGGGGGAATTGATAGGGTATAATTTGTTAGTATTTTTATTATTAATTTTCCCTTCTATCCCTGACAAATATTGTGTTAAGTGTTGATATTTACTCATATTTGGTATTTGGAATCAATTTCAGGAATGAAGCAGAAAACTACCAAAAAGGAGGGATTTTGTGAAAAATATGGAGACTTCTAAGGGCTTCAATCCTTGGGCCCTTGAATTGGTGGGGGACCACAAGCTAGTGAAAGGCATTTGGTCATTTGGGCTTCAAAGAAAGCAACGTAGAGAGACTTGGAACAAGAAGTACTTGGGAGGCTTTGTCCACATGTGTGGGGACCACCTAGATAGCTTTTAGTCATCTTTCTTTTGTTGCTTTAAAAGGGGACAACGTACAGAAGCAAAAGATATCTAGGGCTTTAGTTTTAGTTTTTTTAGTTTAGTTCTAGTTTTCTTTCTTTGGACTGGCCTCTGACACACGCCAGGTATTCGACAATATTCCCCAACGGGGAGATTTTCTCATGAGGCGTGGTTAAGCTTTTCTAGTCAAGGGGACAACTGACGATTTGGTTCGACAATTACTGTGAGATCGAATCTGTTTTAATTATTTTCTTCATTTATTGGTATTTATATGTTCCTTGATTTTAATTGCTATGGCCTTGTGTATGATTGATTAGTGCGCAATAATTAATTATTCATATAGGCTATTTTTGCTAAATAGGGGTAATTGAATCCGTAATTGTTCGTTATCTCTACCTCAGTAGCAACTGGCGTAATTGGGTTTATGTCAGGGGAGCATATGATCTAATTTAAACAAACCCTCGTAGCGTGTTTGTTGGTTAGGATTGGGTCTTTCTAATTATTAATGCAATCTAGAAATTAAATCCTACGGTCGTACCTAGGGTTATTTTTGGGTTAGAGAAATAGCTAACGGTCGTACCTTAGTTATCGAGAAATTAAGGAAGGGTTGGTTGTTTATCGCGTGCATGACAACTATAACTAATCTATTGCTAAATGTTGGAATTATTTCTGCATCAATGATCAGTGCATGAACCATTTCTGATGTGTACCCTTGGCTAGAGTTTCCCCAATCATTTCTTTTAATTAATTATTTTCTGTAGTTAATTTATTTAGTTAGCATTTAATCCAAAACCCCTCATACTTTGGACTCTAGAAGAAACAAATTATCCCCAGTCCCTGTGGATTCGACCCTACTCACCGCTATATACAAAATCTGTATTTTTCTCAAGTAGGTATTTATTATTGTACAGGTTCGGCACCTGTCAATAATTGTATTTCAAGTCAAGTGATTTGAATTCTACTGGGAAAGTTTCACTAAGAATTTTTTGTTACTCGGCACATTTTGTTTGGTAGACTTATTAATTTTTTTTATTTTTCAGAAAAATTCGGTCAGGTACCAGGCTGACACAGTCCGACACTTGATAGATTTTTAAAAAAAAATTTCCTGTCAGGTGCGATTCTATAATTATAAGAAATAATAACAAATAATATAACAAATAACAACAAATAAAGGGTAATTAAATAACAACGAATAATAACAAATAGTATAACAAATAACAACAAATAAAGTGTAATTAAATAACAGCAAATAATGCATTATAATTAAATCATTAAATCATTTATAACAAATAAATGAATATTTAATAAATAACAAATTAAATCTAATTCATCACCTTAATTAAATGCATTTAATCGAATCTCTTAAAATTAATTCACTCAATTAATTAAACTAATTAATTCACTAAACTAATTAAAGTGAATTGCATTTATCAACTAGCTTAACAAATAAAGTGAATTCTGCAATTCGATGTGAATTGCAATTCACTCAATTGAGTGAATGTGAAATTCACATTCACTCAATTGGATGTCAGGTGCCGGGCTGTGTCAACCCGGCACTTGACATCTTTTTTTTTAAAAAAATGTGTCAGGTGCCGGACATGTTTTTTTAAAAAAAAAAAATTTCTGTCAGGTGTCGGGCTGTCTCAGCCCGGCACCCATAGTTTTATACACAAACTCCATCAGATCCGTAAGTGTCTGACTTTTCTTTTTTACACCTATATTCTAATCAATTAGCCGAATTAATGGGACTATGAAGCAACTTTTCATTAGCTTCTTCCATTTAGTTGCACATGAGACCAGACTCTACAGAGATTTCTGGCTCATTAATTCACCAAAGCAGCTGATTTATCCCAGAGTTACAAGAATTATAAAATAGATACACGAGAGGTTTTCATAGAGAAACCCCCCTAACAAATAAAAATGACAAAAGATCTGCGTTTTCATCAAAAACTGATGAAGTTCCATTAAGAAGACACATAAGCAGCGTTTCTTGATTACAAATTACAGATACAGTACAGCATTTTCATTAGGAAACTAAAGGAAACAAATTGTAATAGTCAATAATCTGAGAGAGACGTACCTATGAGAGAGCTGGAAGTTTCCCAACTTATAAGGAGTTAGTAATGGGATTGGTTGCTGATGGTGGTACTGCGAATGTTGCTCCTCTTGCCCATATTCTAAAGCTTTTTCCATCTCTGGTTACCCAGCCTTCCGGCACTTTCCCAAAGCAATAATATACGATGAATCACATCACATAAAGAGGAGCAGTTGACCACAATTAACGTATATGATTTTTTTTTTCACTTAGGCATGTCACAATCTTTAGACTACATTAATCCCCTGAGCTGTGTACAGAGTCTTGTCTCACTCACATGCTGAAATTGATCATGGATCTGTTGGTAATTATAAGATTACGATATCAGTCGAACTATCACGGAACACAATTCATTAATGAATATGATGAATGATACTAATAGATTTGACTTTGTGATTTCTTCCAATTCCAGCCCCACCCCAATCCCCATCATTTTTTTGAATCAATCCCTATCATTCACTACCACCAAACTTATAAGAATCTAAATCACATAATGTCCTTTGTGTAAGATTGGACGATATAAGTCAAAGATGTTGCTTATACAATTGCAAGAAATGTAAAGCAAGCAATAGAATTTATAATATACATCTCTAGACAGCTAGGAGGAGACAGCTAACAGGCGGTTTCTTGGCGATTCTCTCTTCTCTATATGGATCGTTCGCTAGCCCAAAGATAAATCAACCATTATAAATGCACCTCTTTCCGAAGATTTTTAATCTCTTGCCTGGTTGCGACAATTTTTTATTTTTGGTTCTGAATAGCGTGGCCATGGATTTTGAACTAAATTGGCATTGTAAAACCGAAAATAATACCTCAATAATGAAATTTATAATAAAAGGAAAATCAGTTGCCTTTAAAATATGGTTTCCAAACTGTAAAGTGGAACACTTTAGTTTCTAAAATATAAATCTATCACACTTTAGTCTTCAAAGTTGAAAATCTATCCTACTTTAGTTCCTAAAGTATCAAATTTGTCCTATTTAAGTATAAATGCCAAACTTCTATCAATAATTTTATTTAGGTGGGAAAGATTTATACTTTAGGGGCTCAAATATTTTATCTTAAAGTTTAGAATTAAAGTGATAATTTGATTATAGTTCAAGGATATAAAGTGGAATAAACCCTCAAAAATATTAAAAAAAAAAAAATAAAGGCTAACGTTAGTTTAAATTTCATACCGACATACATGTTAAATGACTTTCCCAATAACAAATAGGGATGCACTTCACAATTCAAATTTCACAAGTCCACTGAAAACACACTAATTTTTAGATGACCCCTATTCTTTATTAATGTTTACATTGTCCCTCAAACTTTTATGTTGGATGCTTTACACCCCCAAAACTTATCCCAAATAAATAAATAAATAAAGGTCTCAAATCACCTAAATTCTGAAAATGTTATTGAAAGTAGACAAATTGTTTGTAACCGCATATGCATTTTTTTTGGGGGTTAATTTCTTAAGTGTAATGCAATTTTCTACCTTTAAGAAGGAAGCACAGGATGGTCTGCAGTACATAAGTGTATTGTTCACTAACCTTATTTAAATGTATTGTAAATCCTCAAGATAAAAGTATGAGATCTACTGATATAAGACCAGAACTAGTGAAAACATTAAAGATGGATAATTGAGATAGTTTTGAGGTTCTCTTCTGAAGCATCCAAGAGAAGCAAAAAATAGACTTTACTTGAGACTTCCAAAAAGAGAATCACAAAAATGGCCAAGAAATTTAATATGCATGAAAATATCATACGTTAATAGGACTAGCTTTGAGCATCCTTGTACTATATAAGAATGAGTTGTGATCAAAGGGAGGTTTGAATTTCAACCGCAAGGATAGGGACTTTTTGAAAATGTGAAATACTATGTAGTTTTTTCAAAACTTTTGGCACAACTAAAGATAGCGTGTGTATAGATATATTTACCGAAATGCCCTCATTTGATACATTTAAAGGTTTGATTTATGAAGACATTTGGGTATTTCTAAAATATGGAATTATTTTGCAACCGTTTTTGCATCGAATACAACTCATATAAGCTTCTGTGCTGGTGTAATTATTGAAATGGTGTTATAGACACATTTAATTGAAATGTGGCTTTTGTTGTGCAATTAACACAAAGACATATTAACATGTTATACAATTAACCCATTGCTGTAATTAGCCGTTGGAGGGTATTCTTTTGTCTGAAACAACTTATGTCTTCTCTTGGACAATTTTTAATTGACATCTATAAAGGTCTTTTGGGAATGGTAAAATTGTAAAAACATTGATAAAACAAAGTGTACAAGTGTGTGTTGCAATTAGGATGTACTATTATTAGCTTTGTTATATTTGATGACCATTTCTTTTCAAAATTAACTATTATTTGTTCAATAAAAAATCTTCTTTAATTACAGGCAACAAACACCAGCGCAATACGCCGGCTCTCTCTCCCTAGTAGTAACTATAGGAACAACATCAGACATGTTAAATATATGGAGCCTAGCACAGAGAAGGATATTATTCAAAGAATCCACCTTAGAAAGAGAGATTTTGAACATGCCAAAGGTCCAACTATGCTATAAAGTCCAAGATGCGCAGTAAAAGTTGAAAAACTCGTAATCTTAGCTTATTGGGAACAAAATATTATACTCCACGAGTATGTGTCGAATACGCATGCAAAGTAAAATTACAAGGAAACTTTTATTATTTGAAGCCATTAATGCAACATCCAAAATGGCCGTACATAGTCTGTATTACTGCTGACAAACCTCAAATTGGAGAACCCACATTTGGATTTGTCTTCTACTTAATCAGGGTGTAGTATAGAAATTACAACTGAGCAATAGTCCAAGAATACATCTGCAACTTGATTATGAAGATTGGAAACAGTAGTATTTGTATAGTAACTCTTAGGTGTATCCATCTCTGTAGGATCAGGCAGTCGTGGTCTCGAGAAATGGATAATCAGTGTAGCCAATAACAGGATCAGATATATAAAAAGTAGAGCTGTCATACTTGGTCAGAGGAGCATTTAACTCAAATCTTCTGGGCAAATCAGGATTGGACAAGAACCATCGTCCGTAAGCAATGAGATCAGCCCCATGTTCTGCTATAGCTTCATTGCCATCTTCCCTTAGATAACCACCAGCAGCCAAGAAAGTTCCCTTGAATGCCTTTCTCATCGGCAAAAGACTGCCATCATGGCGTTTAAAGTTTGGATTGAACCTGAGTTTTGGATCAACCATGTGCAAGTACAGAATCCCATATTTATTCAGGGCTTCAGCCATGTAAAGGCCTAAAGCATTTGGATTTGAATCGGCGCTATCATTGAAATATGTGAAGGGTGAAAGCCTTATCCCAACTCTAAGAGGTCCAATTGCATTGGAAACAGCTTCAACGATTTCCAGAGCAAATCTGCACCTGTTCTCCATGGAACCTCCGTATTCGTCCGTCCGATCATTTGCTTCGTCTTTCATGAATTGCTCTATTAGATAGCCATGCGCCCCATGGATCTCCACCCCATCAAATCCTGCAAATTAGAGCATTATAGTTGATATTGACTGCTTTGATCTTTTGCAAAAGGTTGAGTTGTTGCAGCAAAAATGCTTACCAGCTTCAATAGCATTAATTGCAGCGAGCCTAAAATCATTGACGATGTTAGGAATCTCTTCTTTCCTCAATCTTCGAGGAGGTGAATAATATTCTAAATCAAAACCAGTACTATTTGACTGAACGCGGGGAGTTAACGCTTTATCTGTAGATGAGATTGGAGCCTGTCCATTAGGCTGAGCATCTGCAAATGACAGTAAAATACACCAAGGCTCATTAATGAAGAGGCAAAGGATATTATGGGTTAAATACGTTAAATAAAGGTCGAAAGACTACCATATACTCAAGTTATAAACAAGATCCAGGTCAACTGGTAGAGACATCAACTAGATAATCATGCGGTTTAGTCACTACTGTAAAGCAGAAACTTTGAGCTGCTGAGGCTACTTCAAATTGAACAGTTTAAGATTGTAACACCGAGAGTAATTTATACACTAGGCTGTTTATCAAACAAGAAGACAAGGTAACAACATCAAGTTGTGGATATTGAGGTCCATCTTAGGAATTTTAACTCCTATGTACAGAAATTTCATGAATTTTGTGGCAAAGAAATGAAGCCAATGCATAACAGGGGTCCCACAGGCTATCCTTTGGACTGTGGAACGACTAGAGAGGCAAAACATTTAAAGAGGTAATGTGTAGAAGAAGTTACCATAATTAGAAACTCTTCCCACATGCCAAAGCTGGCAAAAGATTATACCGCCTTTGGCATGGACAGCATCAACAATGGGTTTCCAGGCCTCAACATGTTCCTTCGTCCAGATACCAGGTGTATCTGTATACCTACAAACATTACAAAATTAATTGAGAGGTAAAGAAAGGGAACTACAGCATGAAACTTGTACTGGTATAATTTTTGCCATGTAAAAAATTACCCTTGGGCTGTATCAGAAACTCCTGTGGCTTCAGCTATCAGGAAACCGCCTTTGGTAGTTCTTTGAGAGTAGTACAATGCAGCATGGGGTTGTGGTACATTTCCATATGATCTTTGCCTTGTCAGAGGTGCCAAAACAACTCTGCAATGGGAGTTTTCAAAAACCCAAAAAGGGTAAAAGAAATGCGGAAATTAGTCTCAGATTTGCTAATATTTTCTGAAACATTGGGTTTCGATTGCAGAAACAAGAATGTTAGTTAAAGAAATGTCAAGAAAGCTTAAACAATTCTTCTGAAACAGGGGAGGTCCAAATATAGTATTGCATTGCAGCTGCTATTTCCCAAATGGGATTTTAACAAGAAGGGCCGAAATCATTTTCTCATGAAAAATGTATAAAAAGAAGCTAGAGAAAGATGGTACCTATGAGAAAGCTGGAAAGGCCCCATTTTGTATGGAGTTAGTAAAGGAATTGGTTGCTCTTCTTCTCGTCCATTATCAATCTTCTGCTCCATGATCTTTCTTGTTTGTACTATTTCTTCACTTTAATGACTTTCCCGTCTCAAAATTCAGAGAATAATGCAACTAAAGGTGCAAATGAAGCTAATGCATCCTCGTCCATTTATAGAGTTGAAAAGAAGGATCGCGATGCACTGATGGACTGATGGTGATAGGAAAACAGAACAGGGAACATCATTATTATTATTATTATTATTATTTTAAAAAGAGTCCTTTCCTGATTAAAGCCGCCAGGGTAATAAAAAAAGGGGGCCGCCAGGGCCCACACTCCATAAAATCATTGTAGTCAATGTGCCAAAAAATCACAAATTAAACTTAATCCCCTATAGTTTCTGGTATTATGATTTTACGTCTCGATTTAGTTTCTAGACCGCTAAGGTCAAAACTCGAGAGTTCAAGTGTTTTTTCTGCCTTTTCTTTCTTAAATTCCATCCTTCCCCTATTAAAAATTTAAAAAAAAACACTTTACTTTCTTTAAGTTTTTAATTGTACTTGTGCATAGGCCTGTCAATCGGGCCTAATGAGCCGGGCTTTGATGAGTTCAAACTCAACTCATTTAATTTGAAACATTTTCGGGCTTCGGGCTTCGGGCTATGAGTTTCGGGTTCGTAAATGTGAAGCTCATACTCATCTCACATAATATTCGGGTTGTGAGCCTTAATCGGACTTAGCCCAAGCTCACTTATTACTCCTTAATTTTCTTAATATAATTACTATAACTACTAAGTTGTAAAACTAATTTAACATTTACAAGACTATAATATTAAAACTAAACAAGAACAAATAATAGTTCTTAAAAAGTATATAAACCAATAATTTTTTCAACAATATTTATATTTAATCGGTTTAAAATGCATGGAAAATAGTAATAAAACATGCGATCATAAGTCAATACATCTTTAAAAGTTGAAACTTTTTTTTATAATCTTATGATTTAAATCCAAATATGCTTGATGATTTTTGTGTTTGTAGACCAAAAAAAAATCAACCAATAATATGCCAATACAAAAATTTACTCAACCAATAAGAAAAATTAGAGATTTAGTTATGCATTACTAATATTGGCTCTCAAGAAAACTCATGAAAGAGTCTTTAGATGTATTTTTGTGTTTTTGTAATTTATATATATATTTAGTATTTAGTAAAAATATATTTGGATATATAATTATACATAATATCAAAATATAAATTTTATATATATAGGTAATTAAAGGGCTGGGCCTATATCGGGTTTGAGCCTAATAAGGCCCAAGCTCGGCTCACATTTAATTCGGGCCTAATTTTTAGGCTCAAACTTAGACCGACTCACTAAATGATCGGGCTCATCGGGCTTTCTATCCTGCCGAACGAGCCGAGCTCGGGCTGGCTCAGCCCCATTGACAGTCCTACTTGTGCATGATTTAGGAGATTTACAAACAAAATTATCCCAGCATTTTAGATTAGTTCTCATGTCATGTAGGCTCCGTGTGTTCTTGGAATCTATCTTGACACATCACACATGGTAATGATTCGAGTCGAATCCAGCAGAATTTTTTTGCACTTAAAATTAAAAAACCAAAGCCCGCCTCAACTAAATCTAGAGCAATCCAAAATTGCCAACTGCATGATTTTGTCCAAGCTACTAATCATGCCAATTCCACATTAATTAGCCAAGATCTTCTAGACTAATTGCTACTGATCATGGACTTCTCCGGCTATGCAAATTAATTTTGAAACCGAAGTTTAAGTTCATTAACACAGTTAATTTTTCATGATCCAAATATTTATATTGATTTTACAGAAATATGGAGTTGTAAAGTTTTATGATGGCTTCTAGTTCAAATGAACAAACATGACAAAATTCATGAGTATTATTACAAGGATAAATTTTTTTTTGGCACTCTCAACGTATACATAAGTGGATGTAGATACATGCCACATAATTCAATTTCAAACTTTAAATTCACTGTTTTATATATATGGCATACATCTACACTTGCTAGTATAAAAAATTCTCCACACTGACAATGCATAAAAACTGAATTCTTATTACACTATTTATAAAAAAAAATCAGTATTATTATTGTAATAAGTGTAAAACTATTGAATATTGTAGCATGACAAGGAAAACGATAGTTTGATCCCATTAATGTATATTTTGAGCCCTAGATCCTCCAAAGTTGTTTTAAACTACCATAAATTGTTAAATCACGTCAAAATCAATCGCTAGCCATTGGCATAAGAAGTAAATTTTGATTGAATTCAAAGTTTGATGAACCAAATTAAAAAAGTCTCTATTTTTTACACTAGATTTAAATTAAGTTCTTTGAAAAAAATCGATGAAATCTTGGTCTAATGATTGAAGTTGAGCCCCTAGGATTTAGATGTCTTGGGTTCTAATCCTCTTTTCTTCTTCCCGCTTTTTAAATCCAACCACCCCTTTTAGAAAAAAGTTTTAAAAAAATATCTCTATGGAAAAAAATATATTTTTTGAATTTGGTCCTTTAAAATTTCAGGATTGTGTTAATGGATCCCCCAACAAAATACTTTGGCTATCTTATCATAAAATCACGTCAAACTTCCTTAGTATAAGCTATCCGTATAGGAACAGTAGCACTTAATTGCAGTTAAGGAGCTAAATCGAAAAGTTTGAAAACTTATAATGCAAGTTTGACAGTCAACTTATATATGTTTCAACTTCTACAGGTCAAAAGTTTCTTGTATTTAAGCTGGACCCGGTTTTGCCTTCGGTTAATGAAGTATGGGCATACGATTGTGGATTTTTATTGACTAGTGCGCACTCGCTGACACATTTAAATGGGAAAATCGTCCAAAACGTCCCTCACATTTTGTAAAATGACTTTTTTCGTCTCTCACTTTTAAAAGTATAATGTTATGTCCCTTACATATTCACATCGGTCAAATTTAGTCCCTAACTAGGTTTCCGATCATTTTTTGGCCGGAATCCATCACGTGCAAGGCACGTGATCATTTTTGAAGGGTAAATTTGTCAAATTATATTTTACATAATCTGATCTATAGTCCTCCACATTTTATAAAACAAATTTTTTCGTCCCTCACATTTTATAAAATGATTTTTTCATCCCTCACATTTCACAAAATGAATATTTCCATCCCTCACATTTCAAAAATTGAATATTTCCATCCCTCACTAATTATGTATGTGAGGGAAACCCTAAAAAAAAAATGTGTGTGAATACATTTTGTTTAAACACATGCATATGTCTATTTGATTTTGCTTAGTAATACGAATAGCATAAATATATGTATGTGTCTATTTGATTTCACTTAACAATACGAATACCATATATTATACGTGATCATTTGATTTCATCTGGTATTAGCTAGTAAATAATCTTGCATTCATTGTCAAGTTGGCCAATAAAACTATTTTCGGTCAAAATACAATAAGAATATGCAAATTAAGGTTCTATTGGTAAATATTAGTCATAATCACACAAAAAGAGAAGATAGCCCACAAGTTGGGCCCAATTACATACATGTGTTTATGCTATTATTATTAAGCAAAATCAAATAGACATATACATGTGTTTAAAAAAATGTATTCACACACATAATTAGTGAGAAATGAAAAATTCATTTTTTGAAATGTGAGGGATGGAGAAATTCATTTTGTGAAATGTGAGGGATGAAAAAAATCATTTTATAAAATGTGAGGGACGAAAAAAATTATTTTATAAAATGTGAAGGACTATAGATCAGATTATGTAAAATATAATTTGACAAATTTACCCTTCAAAAATGATCACGTGCCTTGCACATGATGGATTCCGGCCAAAAAATTATCGGAAACCTAGTTAGGGACTAAATTTGTCCGATGTGAATATGTAAGGGATATAAAATTACACTTTTAAAAGTGAGGGACGAAAAAAGTTATTTTACAAAATGTGAGGGACGTTTTGGATGATTTTCCCCATTTAAATTATACTCCCTCCCTTTTTTTATAACTGACATTTTAGGTTTTGCACACCAATTAAGAAAAATTTTTCATTGCTTAAATCTGTACACTACTTTCCTTTTGTACCCTCATTAATTATCCAATTCACCCATGTTTTCTCTCACTAGAGTACTAAATGGTGCTGTTTTACTAGGCCAAAAGCAATGCAAACTAACTCCTACCAAACTAGGAGTATTAATTAAGAACCCTGTATTGGAAAAGAGAGATAAAAGGGTAAAATTATGAAAAAATAATTAATACTGTATGAGGATAATAAAATGACAGATAAAAGTACACTAGAGCAAATTTCTTAAACGTCAGTTATAAAAAAAGGGAGGGAGTACCTAACGACTCACGTAAACACATACAATTCCAATTATTGCACTTTTGAAATTTAGACATTTTTTCAAATTAACTATATTTAAAAAAAAAATAACATCGAATACCTGTTTTACTGAGTATCCTTTAGGCATCCTTTAACCAAACTGTATGTTTATTACCAAAAAGAGAAGTATGACCATACGTTGCTATTAATGTTATTCTCACTTATTTAGGTTAGATTTATCAACTAAGGGACCGGAGGGTTTCGGACTTTCATTTCATTTGAACAAAGAGTAAATTGTTTGTTCGATAATGTAAATTACTTTGAACAGTGTAAACCAAGAAATACTAGTACTATTTTGCAGGTTTCACATAAATCTTAATATTGATTACAATGTGTAATCTGTGTCTTATATTTTTTAGTTAAAAATTTTACAAGTTTTTTGGCTATTATAAAATCACGTCAAACGTTCTTAGCATACGGTAAAAGAAGAGTATCATGTAGTTGAATTTAAAGAACTAAACAGGAAGTGCCAATGTCTGAAAACATTTTAGGTTCTGCTTGCATTGCTAGTTTTTCAGGAGAATAATTTGAAATATTTTTTCAATAATCTTTTTATTTCATATATATATATATATTACATCATTACAATATATTTTTTGTACAAAAACTCTCGAAAACTCCAATTCAAGCATGCTTTTAAAATGAAATTGAACCCGTGATAAAGTTGGGGGTCAACTTGTACATTTCAACTTCTAGAGGTAAAAACCTTCTTGTACTCGGACAGAATCCTATTTCGAATTTTCGACACCTAGGAAGTCCTGTTTGGATGGCTAATTTTAGGACTTTTTATAAAAAAAAAATATACTGTAATGATTTGATGTTTATGAGGTAAAAAAGTGATTGAAAAATATATTCATGAAAATGTAAAAATTTTTCTTCAGAAAAATGCAATCCAAACAAGTTTACTACTCAAAATTATACCGATGCAATAGTTAAATGGTTATCCGTATATTTTGAGTCCTTGGTGGACTGATCATGGTACATTATTGCCCCCTCCATCCCACCGAAAGTATCCTACTTTTCATTTTGGAATGTTTCAAATTTTTGTCCTGTTAAAAAAGTTAAAACACATTTTAGTCGCTCTTTTTAATTAAACCATTCTTGCTAATCATATGCATGTTATCATTTAAATTTAAAATTTGAATTTATGAGACTAAAATTGAAAAGAGAAGTACAAATATCACAATCGATCCACTATCTTTAAAAAGTTTGATTTCCGAAATAGGACCAAATAATTATGACAGAGGAAGCATTTGATTCATCAATTATCTACATTTTGCTAGAGGGAGAGGAAAGAAGAAGACAGATTCAAACTTACCACGGATACCATGTTGTATGGGCATACGTTTATTATCAAACTGGAAAAAAAAAATAGCATCATGCGTTGCTGCCGTTTTTGTCGCTTATCTAAGTCAAATTTATTGACTTAGGGCCTGGACGGTCTAATTTCATTGAACGAATTCTAAACTGTTTGTTTCATAATATAAATTATTTCGAGCACGATGTAAACTAAGGAACAAATAATGTTTGGATTAAATATTATTTAAAATAATTATTATAGTATTGTTTGTGATGTGATGTATATAAATATAGAAATTATTAAAAATGTAATTGAGGTGCAAATACAAATTTCAAATAATTACATATCCAACACCGTCTCACACAAAATGTTGAAATCAATTGCAATATTGTGTCATCTGAGTTTTTACACTTTTCAAAATTTGGTGGATTATAGCCGTGTGGCGGTTACAAGCACCGCCCCCTCCTCTCTCCTCCTTCTCCCTCCCTTCCCCCTCTCTTTCTCCCCACGAAAAAACGTAACATCTTACGACAACGGCATTCCCACTCTTCTTCCTTGAGTAACGTAACATCTTGCGCCACCAAATTCATTTTGCCAAAAAGAAAAAGGTATTGAAAAATCATTTTCCCAAAAGGAAAAGGCAATAAAAATCCTGCACCACAAATCTTGCAGCCCATTAGCCAAATCAGTAAAAATCATTCTAATTGGAAAGACGAGTTTGACCGTGACTCCCTTTCATTATAATTAATAAACAAGTAGAAAGCTAGATTTCCCAGATTAGGTACCTTCCCCAAGTTTAGATTTAATTTCCTATACACTTTTCTTATTTTAGCCAATTTTAAAAGGATTTATTCCATGTAGATTCCTTATATACATTGAAGGAGGTAGTTAATCAAAATGATAACATCAAGGAGCATTGTTATGATAAAATTTGGTTGTGCAAAAAAGCAATTGTGTGGAGGGAACAACATAGTAGTACTAAAGTACTGAAGATTAAAGGGGAAAAAAAAAACACTACTAATTTTGTCATATTTGGTTGCTTGGGAAGTCAACTTATCAAAATGACAAATTTAATCACATACTTCGCGCCACCGCGTGAATGGTCCAGCGGCAGCGCCTCTCACCAGTGAATCTTGAGGTCACAAGTTCGAGTCTCCGTTCCGCTGGATTCCTCCGCGCACTTAACATGTTCGGGCCAGGTTGGGGCGCCGGGCCCAGACCGCAGGGGATTAGTCGGATCCCGTAAGGATTGACTCGGACACCCCTGTGTCGAAAAAAAAAAAAAAATCACATACTTCGCAATCTTTACCCTTAGCATACAATTCAGATATTCAAAATTTCATCTTCAATTTTCTCATACAAAATAGTCGTGTGAGAATATAAGTGTTAGGTGAAAAAAGTGTGGTTTTACAAATTTTTTTTTTTAGAATGCTATACTACCCAATTGTCACCTTAGTAAAAAGCAAGAATTATTTTAGGCATTAATCTTCTAGATGCGTGCCAGTTAATTGCAATTTAAATTTAGGGTCTGTTTGATAACATAAAAAACATAAAAAAGTGCTGAATCTGAATTTTTTCAGACATTCAGATGTTTTGAGTGTTTGATAAATGAAAATCTATTTACTGAATTTGTTAAGCAGTGCTGAACCTGTGTGTATTTTTTTCAGCACAAGAATCCTAATTGAATGCTTAATTCTGATAAGAATCAATAGAATTACTTCAACTATCTTATCTTATCTACCAAATCTACCCTTGTTTGTTAATTATGTTCAAAATTCTTATCTAATTAAATAACATAATATTCTCTATCTAACAATTTTTAGTTTCTCTTTTCTCCCTTTTTAATGACTTTCACATCTTCTCCATACTCCTCATATAATATATTTCATCTTTTATATTAATTTGATTTAAAAATAAATATTGTCATTTTCATACCTAACAATTTTAAACTAATTAAATCATAGATTCTATTTCTTTTTTGAATGAAAGGATATAAGGGCAAAACTGTCAAATTAAATTTATTAAGCATTCAGTTATAAATATTTATCAAACAGTATAAATAGGTTTAGTATTAAAATTCAAACATTCATATATTTTTTTCAGTGCTTAAAATTCAACAAATTAATTGTTTCAGTATTCAGATTTCAGAATTCAGATTCAGTTTTATCAAACGGAACCTTAAACTTTATTTTTGATGCATGTAACATACATCTAGAGTTACTAGAGTATCTAGCGGTACTCAGCATATACATGATTAATCTTTATTTTAAAATGCAAAATGCTATTCGTTTGGATTAGCTATTTTTTAGGATGTTTTTGAAATATTTTACTGTAACAATGTAGGTGAAAAACTTTTACTGTAAATGAGGTTATTTTTTAAGTTATTTTTGGTATTTTTAAGGTTGTTTTTTTGTGTTTTTTGTTTTTGTTATTTTTGTGATGATTTTTGTTTATATAGTATTATAACATTGTAAATGAAAATCTTGTTTTTAAAAAAATGACCGATCTAAACGCAAATCGTCTCAAGAAGTCAAGGTATACAATCATCTCCCTCTTTTCCTCTTTCTCGATAATCGCACAACAACATTACCAATAATGACGGTTTGTCCATCTAATAGTCAAATGTTGTACAAGGTTTTGATTATTTTACTTTCTTTTTTTTGGTTGCCAGCCCGGTATCCGAAACTTTGTCCCGACTAATCCGAACCCGACCCGTGTCGCGCACCTGACTATGGTGGGTGAGTCTCCCAACAGGGGTGTCTGTGTACACTAGGACTCGAATACGAGACCTGCTTAAGCGAATCCGAGCCGCTTACCACTCGGACCAACCCCTGTTGATTGATTATTTTACTTTCATTTTCAATTTTAGGTAGGTTAGTTATTTCAAATGAACCCCCGTAAAACAAACTTGAGTTTTTTATCATGTAATGATGATAGAGTAATCCAAATATCTCCTTTTATTTAATGCCGTCTTTTCCTTTTTTCTTTTTTTTTTCGACAGTCGGTAATAGTCTATTCTACACTACCCCTACTTCTACTCTAACCTATTTTAGAAGGGGATTCAACTAGACCTATAAAAGGGCCGACGGGAACTGAGTCACAATCGGACCAAGCGAATGTACTACACACCCGTCTGAATTTTAAAAGCCACATAGTGTGATAATTTGTGGGAGGCGAGTTTTGACCCCACCAAGCCTTAATCGCTTGATGGTAGCCACCAACCAAAGGCGGGTGATTTTTTCCTGTTTTCTTTTTCCCTTCAGCAAAATGTGGACAATTGATCAATGCTTACGTTGCATCATCAGCCCATCAAAGGGTCAAAAGGTATGAAAATCATTTGGCTCTTGCATTGGTATAATTTTCAGTAGTGAACTACTTCACCTTTCAGAGTTTCAGTTTCAGACCACCCATTAAACTAGGCCACAGTCCTTGGGGATTAGCTGGTTGAAGCCCTTCCATCCACCATCCCAATTAAGCTCTTCCTTCATCCAAGACGAATATATGGGGACCAAAATTCTCCAATGGCTCTCAAACTATTACGAAATTTAACTTTTGATCCTCAAATTATTAATTGATAAATTTTATTCCTTCAACTAATTAAAGCATATAATTTTTGCCCTTCCATCAATTTGAGTGTTATATTTTTTTAAAAAAAAAAAAAATAGCACAACGTGAGTAGCAATGGCCCTCAAACTATTATAAAATTCAACTTTTGGCCCTTCAACTATTAATTAATAAAATTTACCCCTCCAACTAATTAAAATATATAATCCTAACATTTCCATCAATTTGAGTGGTTATGTCAAATAGAAACATCACCACGTGCGCGGTAAGGACATAACCAAGGGGCATTTTCATTTTCACAGGATATGTGCTAGGGTAAAATTATTTTTACTCCCATTTGTCTCTTAAACTAATTTACCTAATCTCCGATTGCTGAAATTGACCAAAATCAATTGAAAGCCCATAATCTAAAATCCTGAATAGAGAAATTTCAGCAAGGACAGGTTACTTGAAGAAATTGAGTTGTTTTCATTTGGAATTTAACTCATTTTTTCAGTGTTGTTTTAGATTCATTGGGTTCACGTGCTTCTCTTAATGACATTAACCTGGCATATAATACATTTTTTGGGAATATTCCAACAATCGTTGGTTCCGTTCCAAACTTAAACTTTCTCAAACTCTCAAATAATCAATTTTCTAGTGAAATTCCTCATAACCTACATTTTTGCCTTCTTGATTTGTTAAACAATAGGTTGGTTGGGCACATCTCAGATTCTTTGTCAATTGATGTTTTTATTCGACATAATGACTCAAGTTGATGAAAGGACTAAGGTTATACATTTTAATTAGTTGGAGGATTAAAACTTATCAATTAATAGTTAGAGGGCCAAAAGTTGAACCATTTTGACCATCTCATGAATTCTGAAACTCTGTTAGACATAATGGTTGAAGTTTATGGAAGGGCTAGAATTATCTGTTTTAATTAGTTGGAGGACTAAAACTTTTTAATTAATAGTTGGAGGGCCAAAAATTAAATTTTGTACCAGTTTGAGAGCTACAAGGGCATTTTGCCCTTATATGGGCATAATACGAATGGCTGGAGTTGGGGGAAGGGCGGATCGGATTGGATTAGATGATAAAGGGGGAGAGATCGCAAGTAAGATATTATGAGTTCAAAACTTCTTACTTACCAAAAGAGAAAAAAGTAAATTGTCAAAAAGGGATCGTTAACCTCACGTATTTCGCTCCATTTCAAACTAAAGCCGCAAATTCAGTTCACAAGGGCTAGACGGATTGCTGGTGGCAGCCTTGGGTTGAGCGTTTGCCAAGAAAAAGAGCAGTGAAAAAGTTGGAGAAGATGGGAGTAGCGGGAGGGCTGGAGATGTTGGAGATGTTGGAGAAGCAGCAGTAGCGAAGGATGGAGCAACAAAGATAATCATTCTTTGCAGGATTGTCTCAGAGCAGTGAAAAAGTTGGCGGAGATGAGAGCATTGGAAGGGTTGGAGATGTTGGCAACCAGCAGTAGCGAAGGATAGAGCAAGAAAGATATTCATTCTTCGCAGGATGGTCTCGTCCGTTCTGTAGTATATTTCATGGTAATGCTATTCCTTTACACTACCAAGAGGCCCAAAAGGTACCAACCATGCCCTTAGAGCTAAATTTCCAATTTCATACCAGAAGACAATGGAGCAACAGCAAAGTTAATGACAAACTAATCCTCCACGAAGAAAGAAAGCAGCCAAATATATACGTTGGAGGCAGCATCACGAGACAAAGTAATTCATCCACCGCAAAGTGCGTTGATTCTGATGGACAGAATCAGTAATTGCGTTGATTGGATTTCTGTGAATCACAAAAAATCGAGAAAAGCAACATGCTAGTGTGAATCAACTTTAAAAACCACAAGAACCAGGCAACATACTTGCTAGTGTGAACCAACTTCAAAAACCACAGGAACCGGTTAAACTATCCTTTATAACTCACACATTAGCATTCAACCTTGAGTCTTATAAGACAAATTGCCAAAACATAATCTAGAAGCAGCACTACAATGAGACTGAGTTCTCTAAGGAGAATGATACTTGTTCTAGAAATGGAAGCAAAATAACTTAGGAATTGGGAGGCAAAAACGAAGGTAGACTATACGTCAAGATACAGTACTCGTTCCAAAAAACATTGAAATTTTATTTGAAGCACTTCGCATCCAACAGAGGCTCTCCCTCGAAAGGCTCATAATCTTCAATCATCTGGTTGACACGCTCTTTTTCGGCTTCATCACTGATGTCTACCTCCTTCTAGTTATGCAGCTCCATATCATAAATCTCATCCAGGACAAATTTGGGGATTTGTTTACTGCGGAAAAGCCACAACCCCTTGACCTTGGATGCGGGCTCTAAACCAATGGCCAACATTTTCCCAAATGCATACTTGCGTGCAAGATCCATTCTTGGCAGAAATCCACCAACCTTGTTCAAAGTAACAAAAGAAACTATGTTTTCATCATTGTACTTGTCATCGCAAAACCAGAGTGAGTATCCTTCAGGATCATACATGTCCCAAAATATTATAGTCCACGAATATGCATCGAGTATGCATGCAAAGCAAAATTACAAGGAAACTTTATTATTTGAAGCCAATGCAACATCCAAAATTGCCGTACATAGTCTTTATTACTACTGACGAAACTCGAATTGGAGAATCCACATTTGAGTTTCTCTTCTACTTAAACAGGGTGTAGTGTAGAAATTACAACTGAGCAATAGCCCAAGAATACATCTGCAACTTGATTATGAAGATTGGAAACACTAGTATTTGTATAGTAACTCCTAGGTATATCCATCTCTGGAGGATCAGGCAGTCGTGGTCTCCAGAAATGGATAATCAGTGTAGCCAATAACAGGATCGGATATATAAAAAGTAGCTCTGTCATACTTGGTCAGAGGAGCATTTAACTCAAACCTTTTGGGCAAATCAGGATTGGACAAGAACCAACGTCCGTAAACAATGAGATCGGCCCGATTTTCTGCTATAGCTTCATTGCCATCTTCCCTTAGATAACCACCAGCAGCCAAGAAAGTTCCTTTGAACGCCTTTCTCATGGGCAAAAGACTATCATCATGGCGTTTAGAGTTTTCATTGACCCTGATTCTAGGCTCAACCATGTGCAAGTACAGAATCCCATATTTATTCAAGGCTTCAGCCATGTAAAGGCCTAAAGCTTTTGGATTTGAATCAGCACAATCCATGAAATCTGTGAAGGGTGACAGCCTTATCCCAACTCTATGAGGCCCTATTGCATTGGAAATAGCTTCAACTATTTCCAGAGCAAATCTGCACCTGTTCTCTATAGAACCTCCATATTCGTCCGTTCTGTCATTCGCTTTGTCTTTCAAGAATTGCTCTATTAGATAGCCATGAGCCCCATGGATCTCCACCCCATCAAAACCTGCAAATTAGAAAGTTATATACGATACTGACTGTTTAATCTTGCAGAAACTTTGAGTTGTTTTTGAAAGTAGACTGTAACATTATTAGAACATTTACCAAGGCGTTCATTTATTTAAGTTTCTTATAAATTTTGATTGCTGCAAAAAAGCTTACCAGCTTCAATAGCATTAAGTGCAGCAAGCCTAAAATTGTTGACAATATCAGGAATCTCTTCTTTCCTCAACCTTCGAGGAGGTGAAAATTTTATATCGTAACCAGTAGTACTTGTTGGAAGGTGGGGAGTTATTTCCTTATCTGTAGATGAGATTGGAGCCTGTCCATTAGGCTGAGCACCTGCGAATGACAGTAAAATACAACAAGGCTCATTAATTAAGAGGCAAAGGATATTATGGGTTAAACTATGCTAAATAAGGTCGAAAGGCTGCTATATAAATGATGAACAAGATGCTCATGAGGTTTAGTCACTACTGTAAACCAGAAAATTTGAACTACTGAGGCTACTTGGCAATGAACAGTTTAAGATTGTAATACCTCAAGTATTTTATACACTAGGCTGTTTATCAAACAAGAAGTCAAAGGTAACAATGTAATAGGGCCTTATCAAATTGTGGATATTGAGGTCCATTTTAGGAATTTTAATTCCTATGTGCTCAGATTTTGTGAATTTTGAAGCAAAGAACAAATAAACGGACAAGAAGTTACCATAATTAGAAACTCTTCCCACATGCCAAAGCTGGCAAAAGATTATACCGCCTTTGGCATGGACCGCATCAACAATGGGTTTCCAGGCCTCAACTTGTTCCTTTGTCCAGATACCAGGTGTATCTGGATACCTACAAACATTGAAATCTTAATTGACATATAAAGAAAGTAAACTATAGCATGAAACTTGTACTAGCATAATTTTTGCCATGTAAAAATTACCCTTGGGCTGTGTCAGAAACTCCTGTGGCTTCAGTTATCAGGAAACCGCCTTCGGTAGTTCTTTGAGAGTAGTACAATGCAGCATGGGGCTGTGGTACATTTCCATATGATCGTTGCCTTGTCAGAGGTGCCAAAACAACTCTGCAATGGAAGTTGCCAAAAACCCAAGAACGGCAAAAGAAAATGCAGAAATCAGTCTTTTGATTTGCTAATATTTTCTGAAACAGGGGATTTAGGTAGCAGAACCAAGGATATTAGCAAAAGAAATGTCAAGAACGTTTAAAAAGTTTTTCTAAAACAGGGCAAGTCCAAGTACAGTATTGCATTGCAGCTGCTATTTCCCAAATGGGATTTTAACAAGAAGGGCCAAAATCATTTTCTCATGAAAACTACATTGTATTTAAAAAAAAAAAAAAAAAAAAAAAGCGCTAGAGAAGAGCAGAAAGATGGTACCTATGAGAAAGCTGGAAAGGTCCCATTTTATATGGAGTTAGTAAAGGAATTGGTTGCTCTTCCTGCCCATTATCAATCTTCTTCACCATGATCTTTCTGGTTTATACTATTTCTTCACTTTAATGACTTTCCTGTCTCAAAAATCAGAGAATAATGCAACTAAAGGTACAAACGAAGCTAATCGAGCCTCTTTTATTTATAGAGTTGAAAAGAAGGATCTCCTTGCACTGGTTGTGACAGGGTAACAGAACAATAAACGTTACTACTAGAAGAGATTTGGGGAGGGGGGGTAGGGAGGGGGAGCGATCCTGCCTTGGTCATGGTTCAAAATTGTGGTCGCAGTTGTGGCCCAGATCGTTCCACATCAGTTTCAACATATTAGTCGCGGTTTTGATAAAACGCAAATTTTGAAACATTTAATATTCTAAAAATTGTGAATAATATAAAAAAAAATATGATAAACAAAAGTTATAAAAATATTAGCAAAAATAATAAAATTGAGTTGATTCGGGATGATTCGGAACGACTTGACTAGGGATGTAATCGAGCCGAGTCGAGCTCGAGTATAGCAAAAATATTAGCAAAAAGTTATAGATAAACAAAAGTTATAAAAATATTAGCAAAAATAATAAAAATTGACTAGGAATGTAATCGAGCCGAGTCGAGCTCGAGTATAGCAAAAATATTAGCAAAAAGTTATAGATAAACAAAAGTTATAAAAATATTAGCAAAAATAATAAAAATTGAGTTGATTCGGGATGATTCGGAACGACTTGACTAGGGATGTAATCGAGCCAAGTCAAGCTCGAGTATTGCTATACTCGAGCTCGACTCGACTCATATATACCTAGGCTCGAGCTCGACCGAGTACAAAAAATTGATACTCGAAACTTGACTCGAGGAACTCGCTTTAAACTCGAGACTCGACTTGATAAGACTCGACTAAAGACTCGAGACTCGACTTGATAAGACTCGACCTTTAGTCGAGCCTAATCAAGCTTTTTGACTCAACTCGACTCGACCAATCTTCCCTTTTTTAGACATTTTTTCTTTTTAGGTCTTTTTACAATTATGTTATTACTTTTTTGCCATTATGAAATTTTATTATAAAGAAGAGTTTATTGTAAATTCCGTAAAACTTATACCCATTATGGTCATTTTATAATTATAATACATATATATTATTTAAATTATAAATATATTATTTAAATACCCCTGACTCGACGAGCAGCTCGACAAGTCTCGAGCCTCAAAATATTGGCTCGAAACTCGACTCGAATGACAATCGAGTAGCTCGAGACTCGGCTTGAACTCGATCAACCCGAGTTCAAGCCAAACCGTTGACCGAGCTACTCGCGAGCTACTCAATTATGACTCGACTCGCTTACGTCCCTAAACTTGACTGTTTCTATTCGTCTTAGAGACGTTTTGACCGAATTCTTAGTGACTCGATCGAATTCTCGATGATTCATTATCTTGAAATTATTTCATCCTGATATTATGCCAGAGAATTTCGTTTCCGATGACGACTCGGTAGAGTTTTTGAAACATGGTCTTGGTTGAAGCCGCCAGGGTTGGGGGATTGATCCTGCCTTGGTTGAAGCCGCCAGGGTCCACACTCCACAATGCACCCAATGACATCAAATGAATGTAGTAGTCAGCAATGACGTACCAAAAAACACGGCAAATTACATTAAATCCCTCTACTTTTTGGTATCACGACGCACTTGCAGAGGAGGCTTTAGTCTACTGATCAAGATTGAAAAAATTTTAAATTCAAATTCTTGTTCTCTCTTTACTTGTTAAATTTCACTCTTCTCTTTAAGAAAAATAAAAATTTTAGGTTGTTCAAGTCTTTTCTTATACATGATTTTGGAGATTTACAAACAACATTATCCCCACATAACTTGTGGATCATTTAGAAGATTCACAAATAAAATTATCCCCGTGTTCTAAATTATTTCCATAGTCATGTAACGAAACTTTTTCCATAGGAAAGCTGTGCTTTTGGGGTTTACCCTTAGCACACAGTAGTGATCGGAGGCGAATCCAACTGAACTTTTTCACACTAGAAAAAATTTTACCCTCCAAGCCTGCCTCTACCAGATCTAGGGTACTCCAAAATTGCCACGGCTCCTTAGCCAACTATACTCTTAACCTCATGATTTTGTCCAAGCTATTAAAAAATAAACAAACAAATAAATAAAAAGCTAATCCCACATTAACATGCCAAGATCTTCTGGACTAATTGATGCCGATCTTGGACTTCTCCACTCTCCTCCAGTTAATTTGTAGATGGAATCTCAAATTCATTAACACATCTTTTTTGCATGATTTAAATATTTAAGTTGATTTTACTGAAATATGGAGTTGCAAGTTTTATAATGACTTCTAGTTCTAATGAACAAACAAACACCACAAATTTGATGGGTTTTTTTTTTTTTTTTTTAAAGTTGAGTATTACTGCAGTAATATGTATAAAACTACTGAATAATGTAACATTACAAGGAAAACGGTGTTTTGATCCCGTAAAACAATCGTGTATATAGTTCGAGCCCTTGAACCTCCAAAGTTGTTTTAGACTACCATAAATTGCTAAATCACGTCAAGATCAATCCTCAGCCATTGGCATAAGAAATAAAATTTGATGAAATTTCAAAGTTTGAAGAACCAAATACATTTAAAAGGTCAATTTTTTAGCACCCAATTGCATTGAAATTGAGCTCTTAGGAAAAAAAAAAAAAAAAAATTCTTTGAACTTGGTCCTTTGAAATTTCAGGATTGTGTTAAATGCTTCCCCAACAATTATTTTGGCTACTCTATCATGAAATTTGGTCAAACTTCCTAAGTATAAGCTATCGGTGTAAGAACAGCAGCATTTAGTTGAAATTAAGGAGCCGAATCAAAAAGTTTGAAAACCTAAATGAAAGTTCGGCGGTCAACTTATATGTTTCAACTTTTAGAGGTCAAAATTTTGTCGTATTTAAGACATCCTGTTCCGCCTAATGAAGTATGCGCATTAGCTTGTGGACTTTTTTAACCGGTGGACGCCTATTAGTACACTTAAATTATAACTTACTCCATCTGTCCCATTTTGATAATTCTAATTTTTTTTCACACAGTTTAAAAAAAAATAGTTTAACTTTGTTGAAAAAACAAATTTAAATTGCTATTTTTCTAAAATACCCTTACATTAAATAAAGTAAGTTGGCTTTTCATATATCAATATGTTTTGAAAAATCTAAATGCATTAAATGGGGTAGGTTATATTCAATACTAATAATCTATATTAAACAAGGTAGTTTATAGTAATAACAACTTACATTAAATAAGGGTATTTTAGAGAAATTAAAAGACAACTACATTTTTAAAATGGAAAGTGGACTACAGTTTGGGACAAACGAAAAAGGGAAATAGTACTATCAAAGTGGGACGGATGGAGTATTATGTAAACACGTATCAGAGTCATCGCACCCCTACATTTAGATTTTTTTTTTCTATAAAACTAACACCTGATATCTCCTCTTATTGAATATCTATTAGGCACCAGTTAGTCAAACCATACATTTATTACAAAAAGAGGAGTATGGCCATACACGGCAAACGTTATGCTCACTTAGGTTAAATTTATCGACCAAGGGACCGGAGGGTTTCAGTTCATTTGAATGAATTGTAGACTGTCTGTTCTATAATGTAAATTACTTTGAACAATGTGAATCAAGAAATACTATTTTGCAGGTCTCACACAAATCTTAAAATTGATTACAACGTGTAATCTGAATCTTATATTTTTAGCCGAAAAAAAAATCTAGGATTGTGTATTGATTGGTACCCACAAGAAGTTTTTTGGCTATTATAAGATCACGTAAAACATCCTTAGTAAACGGTGTAAGAAGAGTATCATTTAGTTGAATTTAAGGAGCCAAATCAGAAAATGCCATTGTTACGAAAAACTTAGGATTGCAAGTTTTTCAAGAAAAAAATTTGAAATATTTTTTTAATGTATATTTTAATTATATTTTTATTTTACATATCTCACATTATTACAGTATATTTTTATATAAAATCCAAACGGCTATTGAAACGAAATCGAGACTCTGATAAGCTTGACGGTCAACCTGCACATTTTCAACTTCCACAGGTCAAAAGTTTCCTGTACTTGGACAGTTTACTAGTCAAATTAAACTAATGCAATAGTTAAATGGTTATCCGTATATTTTGAGGCCTAGGTCGGCTAATCTCATGGTACATAAGCATTTGATTCATCAATTGACTAAGGGCAGGACGGTTTAAGTTCATTGAACAAATTCTGAACTGTTTGTCTAATAATGTCAATTATTTTAGGGATAATTTCAGAAACCACCCTTGAGGTTTCCAATAATTTCACTTGGCTCCCCTAAAATTTCAAAAATTACACCTTCCTCCCTTGTCCATTTAAAATGACAATATTAACCTTAATATTTTTAATAAAACTATCTTGTTGCCATGTTTAGGCAAAGGATGGATTTTATATTTTTTTTTACCATTTTCCTTTTTATTCATTTGTCTTATATTTCATTAGAAGTATAAAAGAACTATCAATATTGTTCCTAATATCTATTCAAATTACGTTAAACTAGTAATATTTTTTTTGATAACTTTTAACATTCTCCAATTTTTTTGGTAGTTCTCTTTTTTGGTATCAAAATCAAGGCTAAGTCAATAATAATTAAAAATAAATGGTCCAAAATCACTACCAAATTATGATGGTTCCACCATTAAACTAGTCCATAAATTTTCATTTTAAAAAAATAGTCCATAAACTTTAAAAGAAACAAAATAGCACTCTCTATCTTAAAAAGAATTTATATTCCCAATAAAACACTATCCTATTATAACAAAAGATTTATTGTTATAGTTGATTATTAAATAACAAATATTAGCATGAAAACTTGACACTCTTTTTGTTTAGAAGAACAAATTGAACTTTTATAAGATAAGGGCATTTTAGGGTATTCATTGAATTTTTTACTCTATTTTAAAGTTTAGTTACCAAAGTGTCAAATCAAGGGAGGTAAGTGTAATTTTTAAAACATCATGAGAACTAAGTGAAATAATAAGAAACCTCAAGGGAGGTTTCTGATATTATCCCATTAATTTATACACGGTGTTTCTCTTATGCAAGGGTTTATTTGATGAAATTGAAATCTAAAGAATAAATTTGAATCTATTAAATTATTAAATTGTTAAATATTAAAATCTTTAAAAATTTAAAAAACATAAAGAAATCTTAACATCTGTGCGTATTATGTATTAACTGATTAGTGAATAACTTTTCACTTATCTTTTTCGAGTAAGTTGTGTCTATATAATTCGCATTCACTTCATTAATTAAATTGTTCTATTTTTATTATCAAATATATCTAATCGTGTTAAAATTTGAATTTATTAAATTTAAGTATTGAATTAATTGATCAAATAGGCCCAAGTCTCACGCAAACGTTGAAATCTATTACGTCACCAGCATATGAGTTTTACATCTTTTAAAATTTGGTGGATTATTGCGGGGGGCCCTTCGGCCATTCCCAAATCTAGTGCTTTGAGTGGTAACGTAACATCTTACGTCACCATCATAAATTCATTTTGCCAAAGGAAGAAAAGGATTAAAAAATTCATTTCTCCAAATGGAAAGGAGAATAGAGATCCTACCACTACAAACCTTGCAGCCCATTAGCCAAATCAGCAAAACTTATTCATCATTCTCTCACAAAAGTTGTTTGTTTAAATTCTATTTCTAATGTAAGAGTTGTATTCGTGGACGATTTGTAAGAACCCTTGTAAATGACCTTTTGTTGCCGATATAAGTGTTATATTGATGGGCGATCAATAAGAACTCTTGTAAGTGACTTCCTGCTATCGATATGAGAGTTATATTGATGGGTGATTTATAATAATTATTACAAGTGACGTGTGATCCCGAGGACGTGTTATGTACCATAGTTGTAATTGGAGTTAAATCTATCCAAAATTTTTTTTACCAAAAAATCAAAAAATAAATAAAGTAAAAATTATTGTAATTAGAAAGACGAGTTTGACAATGATTCCCTTTCATTAATTAATACACAAGTACAAAGCTTTTTGCCTTATTAAAAGCAAAGAGTATAAAGCTAGATTTGCCAACTTAGGCAGCTTCCTCAAGTTTATATTTAATTGAAAAAGTCTTGATGGCCCTTGAACTTTGATTGATAATTTTCTGCAAGTATACAGGACCGATCGTAGTAATAGGATCACTTGAAGTATTCCAAGGTCGAACCCAAGAGACGAGTTAATTTCCATCTTTAATTACTATGATAAAAAAAATTGAAAGAGTGGAGAAATTAGAGAATAACTTTGATGTAATGCGATAACAAAACAAATTAATTGAAAGGGAGAAAATCAATAAGTACGTGTATCCCATAATCCAGAATTAATTTCCCTAATAATTTTCTTACCAAGTTAGGAACGCAGCACACGAATATATTTTAGACTACCTCTCGATGCATCTAAAGTATGTTTAATTAAATCTTACACCTCTCTTGATGGTCATAATACTGCAATTAAACCCATTAAAATTCTCAGTGATTTAGGTGCGTCATACATACCCTTATCTACTCTCATAATTAGTCTATGTGTGTTTATCTATCTAATACACGGTTGTATCTCATTTCTCAATTTGACACAAACCCAGCATTCATGTTCATGGTGATCAAGCATAAACAGTCATCAAGAACAAGATAAATAAATCGTTGCATAAGATAAGAATTTAACTGGAGGAATCAATCAAAATCCTTTAGTAAACCCTAACCCTAGAAAATAGGGAAAATGCCGGTTTTCATCCCTAAACTTTGGAGTAAGGACACATTTCGTCCCTCAACTTTTGGGCTCAACACATTTGATGTCTGAATTAATAATTTTTGACCAATGTAATCCTTAAACGGCTATTTTGCCAATTTTTAAACGGACTGTTAAGTATTCTTTTTTTCTTTGTCTGAACAAAAACAAAATCAGGTAAGTATCCAGCTATCTCCGCTTTCCCTTGTACGAAACCAACCTGAACTTGATTTGCTCTCTTCTAACCCTTTTCTTTCACTTCGGCAACAACCAAATCGCATTCCTCCAAGACTAAAGAAGATCGAAGAAGCTGACCTGCTGCCCTGTGATTAAGTAAGAAAGTGGAGAATTATGTCGGTGCGAAAGAAAGAGTTGGAAAATCATGCACCCCCAAATTATGGTAAGCTGTCCAGGTTCAGTATTTGTTAATTAAAGCTTTAATGATGAAAAGTTTGACCTTTTTTGGCATTGCATGTAGATGTGGTCTGTTTATGATGTTTTATTGACTTCGTTTGGGTCCAGCGACAAAGTTTGACATATGGGTCATTTTCCGTTGTTTTGTGGATGTAATCTTGTTAATGTTTGGTCGACATTGTTTGAAAAGATTAATTTTTTTAATGGTTAGAACATCTATGCTTGAATAATAAACTTGTGGTCCCTTTTGGATGGTTATGTTATAATAAAAAGTATGATTCTGTTAAACTTGTGGTCCATTTTATTGACTTCGTTTGGGTCCAGCTACAAAGTTTGACATTTTTTTTTGAATATGATACATATGGGCCATTTTTCCCTGTTTTGTAGATGTAATCTTGTTAATATTTGATCGACATTGTTTGAAAAGTTTAATTTTTTTAATGGTTAGAACATATGGTTTATCCGATTCTGTTAGAATATGAAAGTTGTGGTTTGTTTACTTATTCAGTATTTGATATATACAATTTTTTTTAATTATCAGAACAAGGTAGCTCACTGATTACACTAAGATGTCACTGTGGGGGGTTGATTTTTTACACTCCTCAACCATATTATAAGGGTGGAGATGTATGTGTCCTTGATTACGTTGAGAGTATAGGTTTGAGTATTTTTGAAGTGGATAGATTGATTGAGGCTGCTGGTGTCTTTGGTCACAAAGTGTACTATGGTTGGGAGAACAATAGCTTTAAAAGGATAGACAATAGTAGAGAATTAAATGGATATATTCAGAGGACTGCTGGTTCAATTAGGGAAATTATCTTGTACCTTGAAGTCTCATTCCATGAAATTCTGGTTCACCAACTTGGCTATGATCCTTATGAGGTTGATGAGAATGAAAAAAGTCCTAGTAATGGTAAAGATAAAACTGCAAATGATGACCATGAAAGGGGAGGGAATGATAACAATGAAGCTGATTCATCCAGTGAGTCTTTCTTCTCAGCGTTAGATTCTGATTATAATCAAAGTGAAGAAGATGATGCTGATTTCGATGGTAACATAGATAAAAATGCTGAATGGTTGGGTGTAGAGCACTATAAGGAATTGCAAACTAATTCGGCAAAACAAGGACAGGTTGAGGCTGATTTGGTTCAACCTGAAGATGATGATGTAGCCCCTGATTCTGAATCAGATTTTGAGAGTGTACATGGGTCTGATGATGAAAATGGTAGTAATAGGTTTGTTGTGTTCAATCCCAAGCACATGGATAATCCAAAATTGGAATTAAAGATGTATTTTAGTACCATCAAAGAGTGCAAGTTAGCTATTACGAACTACAGTGTGAGACAGGGGAGGCCTTGTAAATTTGTGAAGCAGGATTTGGTTAGATTGAGGGCAAAATGCAGAAATGAAGGCTGTAATTGGCAGATCTATGCTAAAAAATTGGGTGGGGAAGGAAGTGTGCAAATTAGGACATTTGAGGACATTCACAAATGTGGCTTTACTTATGAAAATTCACTTGTAAATTCTGGATGGGTTGGTAGAAAGTATTGTGAGGAGTTTAGATCCAATCCTAAGGTAGATATGGAGCATTTTAGAAAAACAGTGATGAAGGAAAACAAATGCTCCTTCTCAAAAAACCAAACATATAGGGCTAGAAAAAAGGCTTTGGACATTATTCATGGTAGTGAAAGTGACCAATACAGCAAGTTAGGAGCCTACATGCATGAAATTCAGAAATCTAATCCTGGTAGCTCTATCATATTAAAGACTGTGGATGGCACTCCAAAAGGGCAGCAAAGGTTCCAAAGACTTTATATGTGTTTTCATGGAGTGAAACAAGGCTTTTTAGGTGGGTGTAGGCCATTGATTGGGGTGGATGACACATTTTTGAAAGGAACAATAGGGGGGATTCTATTGATTGCTGTTGGACTAGATGCTAATAATAGCATTTTTCCAGTTGCATATGCTGCAGTTGAGGGTGAAAACAAGGAATCCTGGACATGGTTCTTCAAGTTGCTTAAAGAGGATTTGAAAATTGAGAGAGATTATGAATGGACTATCATGAGTGACAAGCAAAAGGGACTAATTCAAGCTTGTAGTCATGTTTTTCCAAATGCAGCCCATAGGTTCTGTGTAAAGCACTTACACAACAACTTTTCTACTTCTGGGTTCAAAGGTGAAGCTCTAAGGAGAGAATTGTGGGCTGCTGCAAAGGCAACTACACCAGCAGAGTTTGGCAGGAAAATGGAAGACATGGCAGCAATTGACTTGGATGCTGCCAAATGGTTTGATGATAAACCACCATCTCAATGGAGCAGAGCATACTTTAGCACCCATTCGAAGTGTGATGTCCTATTGAATAATATTTGTGAGTGTTTCAACAGTAAAATTTTGGATGCTAGAGAGAAGCCAATCATTGAAATGCTGGAAATACTAAGGTTGTATATGATGCAAAGAATGCAGCAGAATAGAGACATTGCTAGACAGAAATGGAAAGACTCTCTGTATTGTCCTAGAATCATTGAGAGAGTACAAAAAGAATGGATAAGGCAACACAGTGTTTTCCTTTCAAGTCAAATGATGACTTGTATGAAGTTTCCAACTCATATGGTGATCATTATGCTGTGAATATTAAAGAGCACACTTGTTCATGTAGGAGATGGGAGCTGACAGGAATTCCTTGTCCCCATGCAATTGCTGCACTTTGGTTAGCTAAGAAGGATCCCATGTTATATCTATCCAACTGGTATACAGTTGAGACATACCTAAAATGCTATGAAGGAGCTATTTGTCCAATGAATGGGGAAGGAAATTGGGAGAAGACTGATGTTGATGGTCCAAAACCCCCTTTATATGGTAAAACAGCTGGAAGACCTAAAAAACAAAGGAGAAGGACTGCTGATGAGGACCAGCAAGAAAAGGAAAAAAAGGCCAAGAAAATGAGTAGAGTAGGGCAGGTAATAAGATGCAAATACTGTCTGCAAAAAGGTCACAACGTGAGATCTTGTAAGCTTAAAAAGGCTGAAAACAATGCCTCAGGATCTGGTATACAGAGCAATGAAGCTGCCAATAATGCAAGATCTGATGAAGTTGACAGTGGAGACTGCAATGAAGCTAATTGCACTGAGGTTCTGGTTACATGTACTCCCCAAATATTTGACAAGAATCCAAATAATAAGTCTGCCAAAAGAACAGTAAGCCTTTCATTACAACTTTTTTTATGTTACAGTTTCATTTTCTCACCTTCTATTCAATAGTTTATAAAAATTGAGTCACTGACTAATGTTTTCCTTTCTTTTGCAGAAAAGACCACATGCAAAAAGTAGAGTTCAAGATGGGTCAATGCATGATGCAACAGAGTTTGCAAATTCAACTGTGAGTTTGGTACATGTTTACCACAACAACAAAGTTTATCTTATCATAGTATTTTCTAATTATTTATTTGGATGGTGTAGGGGACTAATCATTTGGAAGATGTTCCTATTACAAGTTCTGTCCCAGCGTCTCCTAATTTATATGAAGTTTTCGGTCTAAAAAGATCTCAAGTGAAATACAGCCAACCATTACATTCAAGAAAAGAGCAAGAGAAAGTGCAGATGCCTGTCAAAGCCAAATCTGTCCACATGGAAGTTGCTGCTGCTGCTACTGCTGCTACCAAACGAGTTGCTGGTTCTTCAAGAATGAAGGGGAAAAACAAACTACTATAAATGTTCATAGTAGATGCCTTGCATGGATCTTTTATTTTGATGTAGATTATGGACTGAAGTTGACAGTAGGAATTGTCCTTTTTTGATGCTGATATCTTATTTTGGTGGTGGTCACCTTTTTGTTTATGGTGGTGATCCCTTCTCTCGTTTAAGGATCAGATATTGCCATTTTTACTCTTTCATCAGCTGAAAAAACTGACAAAATGTTGAGAGTATATTTTGAGTATTTGCTCACTTTAATTATGTGTTTGGAGTATTTTGAATATTTTGAGGATCAGATATTGCCATTTTTGTCATGTTTGGTTTTGCGTATATATTGATATAAATTAATGGTCTATAACTTAATTACACATTTTCTTAATAGTAATTTTTCTCCCTTTTGAGATATGAGATTCATGTTTTCTTGCTTTCTCTTGTTCAAGGGCTTTTAATCAAGAGCCCTTGATTTAGTGATAACAAATTCTACAGGTCAAACGTATTGAACTTGAGAAACTAAGTAATATAATATGGAAGAAAAGAAAAACTCTAGTACCCCAAGTAAATGACAAAACGTTAACTCATTACATATAGTGGTTAAGTTTAAGACTAAATGTACATAATGATACACAGATAATAAATAACCTTCACATTCTAGTGTCATAATTAGTGGCTGTTGAAACCAACAACATTCACTCTTGAGCTTGGATGCTTTTCTTTGGCTTTATCTCTTCGCACACACACACACAAGGAACAAGCAGTCCTACAGGATCATCTTCATCTGGTCGTGCCATCATTCTGCTCAGGATTATCTTCGTCAAGAAATCTACAAAAAAAACTACAAAAGCCTCATCATAATCATCTCATTCTGTTTTATCATCCTTGTTTCTCTGATCATAAGCACCATAATCTTATTCCATCCAATGCTAGTTCTACTGCTGCTAATCCAATCAAAAACAGTACAAAAACCAAAATGAACAGATTTAGCAGCTCCAATTCAATAACTCACTCCAAGCTTAGCACTAACTTTCGCTCCATTGCATGTCCAGTCTTTTTCATAATAATAGACATAATCAGCAGCATAGCCAATAGTATGATGATGCCAATCAATATTTTTTCTCTTCTACGGCTTTTTGCAATTGTTTCTTCCATCCGATTCACCCTTCTTAACAAACCCGGTATAATCATCCTTCCTCTTGTACAAATTGGTTCATCATGCCATTCAAAATATTTACACCTATCAGGTCTCTACAAATATAAACCCATTCAGAAACATCAGCAAAGCACAATTAATTTGGGCCAAAAGAGTAATAAAAATAAAAATTTTCTTACAGGCCATCTTGAACAACCATAGAACCGTCTCCCAGGATTATCATCCTGCCATGATGTTGCCATTTTTGCCCGCAATCCACAGCCACAGAGCCGGGTGTTGCTGTTTGATGTTGATGATGATGACGACTCAAGACTTCTCGATCTCATTTTATGGAAATGCAGCCACAACGCTGGCTGTTGCCTTATGCTAGTTTCTTCTCGATTTGTTGATAGAATTTGATTTGGAAGAGGGGGTTTACTCTCGGAGAAATTTGCAAACAAAGCTTAGTCTTGGAGGAATGCGATTTGGTTGTTGCCGAAGTGAAAGAAATGGGTTAGAAGAGAGCAAATTAAGTTCAGGTAGGTTTCGTACAAGGGAAAGTGGAGACAGCTGGATACTTACCTGATTTTGTTTTTGTTCAGACAAAGAAAAAAAGAATACTTAACGGTCCGTTTAAAAATTGGCAAAATAGCCGTTTAAGGATAACATTGGTCAAAAATTATTAATTCAGACATCAAATGTGTTGAGCCCAAAAGTTGAGGGACGAAATGTGTCCTTACCCCAAAGTTTAGGGATGAAAACCGGCATTTTCCCCTAGAAAATATTTAGTTCAACCTGTTAGAAAGATTAAAAGCACAAATCCAAAGAGTTCATACAAAAAGAGAGAATAGGAGCTAGGGAACTTCTCAATTGTTCCTCTGATTCACCGCTTGTACACTCCTTGGTTTGATCTCCTACCTTGACTACTCCAAAGAATAAAAGTGTTTTTAGGCTAAGAGCTACGGTTGCTACCCCCCTCCCCCACCCCACAAAAAATGACCTAAAAAATCCCTATTTATATTTATCACCAATTGCCTTCGAATCCCCTTCAGAATAGGTTTCTTATCGTAGACGAAATACGCGCGTGAGACCAGTCTAATGAAGACCGGTGTGAAGTCCGGCACCGGTCTTCATAGTGCAACTCGCAGTATTCAACTTCTGGTGATACCCGGCATAAAGTTCGGGAACTTCTATTGATGTTTGACGTGAAGTCAGACGCGCCGGTCTTTGAGCAATTTCCCAAATTTTGTTTTTTGGCCCTTGAATTTTGAATCTTTCATGCCTTTTCCACCTAATTTCTTCAATTCGCTCAATTATGTCCTTGTGATACCAAAATAACTTTGAATAAGCAGCTTTCTGTCCAATTTAAGCACATAAAGCATAAATATAACTCAAGAATACCTACAAGAAAATCTTATAATCTACTCCCTATCAAAATTTTAGCTGCGTAAAGTTTTAATTCTTGAATAATTATTAAAGAAATTTTGACCTCCTGACCTATTAAAAGTGCAAACCATTTATCATTTTATCAATTTCAACTTTTTTCTTTGAACGAAACAGCATCACATGCGATGAACCAGGAAAAATCAAGGGTAATCTAGTCTGTCCAAAAGTACTTATTGACTAAAATCAAGGTCAATCTAGTCCTCTCTCTCTCTCTGAGTTGAATCTTGGAATGGAACCTAGCAATTGTTGCAAGACTATCAGAGGTATAGAAGAGAGGGGGAGGAAGTAGAGGAGGTGTAGGAAATTTTTGACAGAAACAGAATAAGTTAGCCCACTTGGGCTTCCATGTCCAGCCCATCCAAACGCCAACCAAGACTGCAATCCATAGAGAAGCAAGAAACATCATCAGCCCCGTTATGGCATCCCAAATAGAGGAGACCCTTGAAATATTTCCAACAAAACCGATGCATGCCAAAAGCGTCCTATAATGCTTTAATGATACCATAAATAATTCACCCCTTAAATCAGGAACTAAAGAATTCTTTTAGAAATGTCTAAATTAAAAGACCTTATACCTGAAAAGAAATAAGCCCTAGATTCAATAGCAGAAGGTGCAGCTTTTAAGCACAGCAACGAGTTGAAAGTTTTTCAAAAAAAGAAAGACAAAAAAGAAGATAAAAATTATCAAAAAGTTTAGAGAATAAGGGAAGAAAAAAAGATATGGGAAGAGGAGTGAGAAAGAGAGCTTAGGACAAAAAATCTCAATGACCCTTGATTTTTTGTTGTTATGTCGCACCTGATGGTGTTTCCGTCAAACATGACGACTCAAATTAAGAGAATGATCAATGGTTTCCACCTTTGATAGATTGAGAGTCAAAAGTTTTTTAATAATTGTTCGAGAACTAAAACTTTACGCGAATAAAAACTCGAAAGCTAGCGAAACTTTCTACCATATTTAATTACTTATACACTTTTCCTAATTTAGACAATTTTAAACGGACTTATTCCATGGAGATTCCTTATGCTTCATCAAAATGATAACATCAAGGAGCATTGTTAGGGTAAAATTCGGTTCTGCAAAACTCGTATTGTGAGAAGGGAACGACATACTAAGCTACGAAAGAGTGAAGAGTTTATCATATTTATTCACTTGGGAATTCAACCTTACCAAAATGACAAATTTAGTCACCTACTTCCCAATCTTTACCCTCAATATACAATTCACATTTTCAAAATTTCATCTTCAACTTTCTCAAACAAAATAGTCATGTGAGGGTTAAGTGAAAAACGTGTTTTGCATTTTTATAATGCTATGCTACCCAATGCTACTTTAGTGAAAGTCAAGAATTATTTTAGGAATTATTCTTATACACACTGACAGTATACACACGAATACCTATAGATGTATGTCACTTAATTTCATTTTAAATTTAAACTTTATTTTTGACGCCTGTAGCATACATCTAAAGTTGCTAGTGTATATTCTATGAGTATATACAAGATTAATGTTTGATGCTAAACATTTTAAATGATCTCATGAAGTCAAGGTATACAAGTGTCTTTCTCAATAATTGCTCAACGACATCATCAATGACGCTTTGTCTCACAGTCAAATGTTGCACATGGTTTTGATTATTTTACTTTCATTGTCAATGTTAGATAGGTTAATTATTCCAAATGAACCCCAGCAAAACAAACCGTCATTACTGTTTTGAGTCTTTTTCATGTAATGATGATAAGAGTAATCCAAATTATCTCCATTAATGCTGTCTTTTCCTGTTTTCTTTTTCCATTCAGCAAAATTGAAGACAATTAATCAATCGAATGCTTACGTTACATAACCTGCCGCCCATTGAAGGGTCAAAAAGGATGAACAATCATTTAGCTCTTGCATTAGTATAACACAAATGGATCGTTAACCTCATATATATATATATATATATATATATATATATATCAGTTCACAGGCTGGCGGTGTGGTGGGCTGAGCGTTTGCCAAGAAAAAGAGCAGCGAAAAAGCCGGGGAGTACAGAGGAGAGTAAAAGATGCTGGAGCAGCAGCAGCAGCAGGTAAAGGATGGAGCAACAAAGGCGATCATTCTTTGCGGATTGTCTCGTCTGTTCTGCTGCGTATTTCATGGTAGTTACGTTCCGCTAGTCCACCAAGAGGTCAAAAGGTACCAACCATGCATTTAAAGATAAATTACCAATTTCAAACCAGAAGAAAATGGAGCAACCGCAGAGTCAATGACAGATTAATCGTCCACCAAGAAAGAAAACAGCCAAATATGCATATACTGGAGGCAGCATCACGAGACAATGCAATTCATCCGCGACAAAGAATTTAACATCCCACAGGACAAAGTGCTGTAATCTGCTAGACAGAATCAGTAATTGCAGTAATCGGACCTCCACGAATCACAAAATATCCAGAAAAACAACATGCTAACGTGAATCAACTTTAGAAACCACAAGAACCGGTTAAACGATCCATTATAACTCATACATTAGCACTCAACCTTGAGTCTTCAAGTTTAACCCAAACTATAAGACACACAGCTAAAACATAATCTGGATGTAGCACTACAATAACACCGAGTTCTCTGAGAATGATACTTGTTCTAGAAATGGAAGCAAAATGACTTAGAAATTGGGAGGCAAAACTGATGGTAGACTATACGTCAAAATACAGTACCCTTTCCAAAAAACATTGAAATTTTATTTGAAACACTTTGCATCCAGCAGAGGCTCTCCCTCAAAAGGCTCATAATCTTCAATCATCTGGCTGACACGCTCTTTTTGGGCTTCATCACTGATGTCTACCTCCTTCCAGTCATACAGCTCCATATCATAAACCTCATCCAGGATAAATTTGGGGATTTCTTTACCGCGGAAAAGCCACAACCCCTTCACCTTGAATGGGGGCTCTGAACCAATGACCAACATTTTCCCAAATGCATACTTGCGTGCAAGATCCATTCTTTGCAGAAATCCGCCAACCTTGTTCAAAGTAACAAAGGAAACTGTGTTTTCATCATTGTACTTGTAGTCGCAAAACCAGAGTGAGTATCCTTCAGGATCATACATTTCCCAAAATCCTGCAATACATGAATCACATGAATTATTATGGACATGGTAAGTACTAAGCCCAGCATTTGCCCTCTAGCTTGCCAAGATAAAGAACAAAACAAGTAAAATCCACATCAAATAGAAACTCAAACTACAAAAACACAATTGATCTAATAACCCAATCCAATTAATCCTTGTAGAGCACAATCAGCCTTTCACAAGAAAATTACGAGATACAAAGGCTTGTAAATGAAAATACAAAAAAATCATTGCAGCAAGACGACAAATTTCTAGCATGAAAACCATAGCATATCTATTCATAAAGGTAAGCTACTGCATGAACAATCTTCAAGCAATACAACAAAAACCGATTAAATGGCATCATGCCAGCATCAGTGACAGCAAAATCATGACCATTACTGCAGCAAATCATAACATGATTGGACTACACAGTCAGCAAACCCAGCAATAAAAGCAAATGATGTCACAGGAAGCACCATTAATCACATAACTACTATTAGAATAGCAATATCTGAATAAGAAATAACACGCCAGCAACTGCTTAAATATTTCCAATTTTTATCCTAGTATCTCTTCCCAAAATTCTTCCATTTCACTAACAAAACTCCAATTTTGCAAAATTTACAAGTAACAAAACTAACAGGAATCAAATTGCTAGCAATATTTCCAATTTCTATCCTTGTAATCTCTTCCCAAAATTCTTCCATGCAACTACCCAAAAAGGATAACAAGCATCAGAAGCAAATGAAAGGACAAATTTTCTTTTGCCTCCCTACAACCCGAAAATACATATAGATAAACCCTCCCCAAAATAAACCCCAAAAACCAAAAACAACTATAAAATGTCAAATATTCTATCAAGATCATAAGACTGCAGCTTGAAGATTCAGTTTGTGGATTCTAATACTAAAAATCAACTACTGCTTGCCAAAATCTGATCACTCACTAGCAAGTTTATATAGAAACATTTATGTGCTAATAACTGTTGCTTCATGCTGGCAAAAGACTAAGCCATCCAGAAAAAAATACATCACCTGCGCTATAAAAGATTCAAACATAAATCAACTTTGGAAGCAGCCAACTATAAATGACTCAAACATGAATTAACTTTCAAAGTAGCCAATACGTAGAAGATCAGACCAGACACCTTCTTTACAAAAATATAAGACACCAATAACAAGATAGTTTTCATCCTCAAGTAAAGGAGCTATCGAAGTACAAGTTTAACAACGAAATGATATTTACAATTTGTAACAAAGTGTGACCACAAAAATAAAACTATACAGAATTAATACAAGCGTCAAGGACCATACTTGTTGGATATGATGCTCATTCTATACTTTCCAAAATTAAATACATCAATCATCATCATTCAATATTTAGATTAGTTCTAATTTATTATCCTCAATTCTGATGCAATAATAATTATTTGGGGTACCACATAGCTGTCAATCTACCTCCTGAGTGTAAACACTTTTATAGGAACATACTTCCTTCTGCAGAAGGATAGAACGCCTATCTATCACACAGTGTATAGTTCTCTTCAACATTTTCCATCACCGTATTCAAACAATCCATGTAAATGGAGAAA